>NC_043743.1:2974663-3008385 GCF_004337985.1 Pyricularia pennisetigena
CCAGACAAATCGTGAAACTCGGGCTTCCAACCATAGTGGGGGTGATGGATGATATGGTATCAACGCAGTAATTACGTCGGTATTGTATGTAGGTGACCAAGGTAGGCAGGCAGGTTGGGATTTTTCGTTCCTTCTTTTGGTATGGAGAAAGGCTCCGTCAGTACCACAGAAAAGCCACACGTCGTCCTCTTGTTAAGTCTTGTAATTGGGGGCCTGAATTACTTGGTCTGGCCAGTTTTTTTTTTTTTTTCTTCTTTCGTCTTCGTTTGGCGTCTCCACCCACAGGTCGGGGCTTTGACGATGGTGAGACTGTGGGGTGTCTGTGAGTGGATTATGTGACTTGCATACCTAGTACCAGATGATTGACCGTACCCATGGAAAGAAAAGGCTGGTTCGCCTACCAGTTGTCACCCATTACCCGAATATTCACGATGATGGCCCTCTCCCACTGCCAAGACTGTATGACCTGATCGCGGGTAAGTTTGCCCGCTAGGACAATTGATGGCTACGAAGTAAGAGCACCATTGGCGATGCCCGGAGATATCTCGTAAAAGGTGACTCTGAACCAGTAAAGGTTTTGGCTGATAGATTTCTTGCCTCTCTTCCTTCGTTGGGCCGTCGTCTAGGTCGAGACCTATGTTTTCTTTTCTTTTTTTTTCTTCTTCTTTCTGCACGGGCGGCTCTAGTTGCCCGTCCGTGACCGATCGACGCGCGCAACAAGCGAGTTATGCTGTAGATCTATCACATATCGAAATCAACCAAAGCGACAATGGGATGACCCCCTTTCTGGTTTGCGATAGCATGAAGCTCGGCTTCCTCGGCAAGCGTGGGGAATCAGATTTGTCACATTAACACAGGGTACTTATTGTATACTTATCTTAGTAACCGATCATTGCATACTATCCCGGTATTCCAACCCTACCCGACTGTGACAGCCGTGTTCGTAAACTGCAATTAATTTACCACTAATGAGAGTATTTTGGGTACTGAAGGTGGAGCCCAGTTCCGTAGTGTTGGTGTTCTCTTTCTCGTCTATTAATCTTTCCCTCTACTTGCTTCGGCAAGTATTTCGCCAGCTCGGTACCTCTGGACCAATGTGACAGCTCAAAAAAGAGAAACCACCCCCTTCCACGTCTCTACAGTAAGCTCGATCCTTTGAGAGGCTTTGTGGCCCACCTGTCTTTTTGATGATCAGGGTTCAAGGATCAGGAATTGAGCGATGCCGGTCGCCAAGTAATTGAACTCTGGTTGACTGCTGTCGCTATTTCGTTTGCTGGGAATTTGGACTACCATAGTAATAGTGGACCGAAATCCAGGTACGTAGTTGCTGTACTGTAGCTTGGTGAAGGTGCGAGGCTGAAGGTTTACTGTTGCATTACTTGTTCCTTTTTATTTATTTTATTTTTATTTTTATTTTTTTTCTCATTCATCCCCTCCCTTGTTACTAAGAAATTACTCAATAACTATGATTATGTGGTAAGTAACTGTAGAGTGGCGTTCCGTGACCTTGGTCTTGCCAGTAGGTTTGTTTCTGTTGTGATACTGTTTGAAGATGTGGCAATATCAAACGGCGATTACGGGCATGCGTATATGCAGTCCCTGCATGCTGTAGTTCTCAACAGTTTGCGTTGCGGAATGCGGAATAAACGAGCACGCTACATCATGTCATGCAATGTCCAAGAGCCGCTGCATCGACGTTTCGTGCTTGCCATGTGGCCATGGCAGGATTTTAGACGATGTTTTCATTGTCTCTCCCTTTTTCCTTTTCCCCACTTGAACGTGCGCAATCTCTTGCATTGCAACGTGAGAACACTCCAAGACGGCAGCCTACTTTGTCAAAATCGGCACCAGCTTGTGCGGGTTCCATCGTCGACAAAATAAAATAAAATAAAATAAATAAAAGCAAGAAAATAAAGATAAAAATAAAGAAGAAAATAAAAGAAAATAAAAATAAAAATAAAAATAAAGAATGCTGCAAGAGGGCTCCCGCCTACGACTAAGCAAGGTGGCAATCTGTGGGGTTGGGGTTGGGCTTGGGTACAAAGTGCTACGCTACTTACCCTACTCATACCTCAATCTCGACACTTGACAGCAAAACCTCGGACCTAAGAGAGTCAGGTCCCAGGCCATGGCGTGTTCTTGGAATGGCGACCGACATCAATACTACGCTTGGGCCCCGAGTTTTTCATTGAGAAGATCTCGGGTACGTATGAGAACATAGCTAACTTTCGCCTACTACTAGCACTGACAAGTTTGAGTTTTTTTTAGTTTTGACACATTCACTGGGTAAAGAAGCTCCTAACGGACTTGCCATGGAATGAATAAATATATCGTATCTAGGTACTCTTACTACTATTGAAAATAAAATAAAAGAAAAAAAAGGCGTTTTCTGCGATCCTGCCCAGGCCCTGTTCCATCACATATCTGCTCCTCTCCCTGGCGACCCCACTTGAGGCGCGTCACAAAGTTTCTTGAGAAGGGAAAAAAAAGTATGCACCTCCTTAAGGAAGGAAATCCGGCACATATACTATCGAGTAGTATGAATGGCTGCTATAATAGCAGCGGCACATAAGCCAGATATAAGTATAAAGGGACAAAGATCACGAGTGGCGATGACTCTCGTCTGGAGCCTCATATAGGCGCCCACGGTGCCTCATCAACACGCATGACTGGCTCATACATCTGGATAAGGCAAAGTCAATTGTTGGCTTGGATAGGCGTATTGGGCATTCATCAGAGCCACACCTACTCGAGCAAGGACTTGGGGTGATTACGCGGTCAATCAATTATTCTCGGAGGAAAAAGGGCCCTGATCGTACCAAGAATGAAGCCAAAAGCATGGATAAATAGGTAACTCCAACTTTAACTCGTAGGTGAACAAGAAAAGGTGAATCGATTGACAGACTGGGCGAGGATTCTAGACGTTGTTCTTCGCTTGGGGCATATTTGTAATGCTAACATAATGCCCATGATCATCAATCGCTGGCAACCTTGCCTGGAATCACGAACATCCCACCGATACCTTACATATGCCGCTTGCGTCCCCAGTGTGATACTTTGTAAGTCATGCTACGTGTCGATGCTGAAAGAAAGAGAAAAAAAAAGTTTCCATTTGTCCCGTGCGAAACACCGTTAAAAGAAGATTTGTTGCAGTTCAGACACTGACACATCACACAAGACAACGGCACAATGGAAGCGGGAAGATGACAGAAGATAAAAGTTTCCACATTCGCACAATGAGTATGGATCCAATCCCAAGCTCTTTCGGTGTGCCTGAAGTTATATTGTGTGATGCGATAGATATGAAAAGAGTAGAAGATGCCCTAGATGAGCCCCACAGGCAAACCGAGATCCCAGTATTACTGTGGTTTTTAGAGTGACACCAGACCAGCGACGGCATTCCAAAAGCTCGGGGCGAAGTTACACTGACCCCGCCGCTCCAAACACATTCGAGTGACATTGCCATGTTTGAGGAAAAATAATAAAAGGAAAGAAGACTAATGACACGCCCAGACATCACATCACATACACCCTGATGGGGCTCAAGAAGAATGCGGGGCAGAAAAAAAAAGTTGCCTAGCCTCGTGCTTTATTCATTCTAATAAAAAAGAAAAAAAAAGTGACAATCTTCAATCAATAGTTGGACTTTTTATGTTTTTATTTTTTCATTTTTTATTCTCTTTTGTCTGTGCAGTGGAAGCGAGGATAGATTGATTCGCCTTTCATACTTCAACGAAACCGTCGCATTCAATTGAACCTTGCGTCAAAGGAGAAGTGTGCCGAGTTGATCTCGTTCGGCTGACCGTTCGCTTCCGCTGCGTAAATCCCACCTTGGCTTTCCCAAGCAGGTGACATGGCTACTGCAACTTCGAACTAAACCGCCTTAGCTAACCAATTCCACAATAAACAAGTTTCCCACTCACCCTGCGTAACTTGGAATTGGGGGTCCAAATGCATGCGAGTCGGGTAGCCTATTGGTGCATCAGAATCTATGCGCCGCTAACGGAATACCAAGATTCTGCCCGACTAAAACCACACACACACACACACACTCACTCACTCACTCACTTGCACACATACGCACCGGATATGCAGGCAACGCTTGAAATAAAAAAGCATGCAACCATGACAGGTAATTTATGCTGTCGGGGGCGGGCCAGACCAGGCCAAGCCAGGTCAGTGTTCAGGTACATAGAATATCAAATGCATTTCAAATACCTCGAGCATTTTACTTCCCACCGATGGTAGTAAGTACAGTACTGTGCACACCTGCATCATTCCGCCGAGACCGACATCAGGTGATGTTTGCTGGGACATATTCTTAAAACTCATCCCTGGGTTGAACTTGGATGGACCTCTTTTATTTAATATGTTATGTGCCTTATTACGGCCATTTGGGGAGTGAGAGTTAGTTTTTGACATTTCGTGGGGCTTGCTCGTTTATGCTTGGGCTGACCACATCCGTCCCATCCATGCCATGTCTCCCCTCCAAAACCTCTTCCCTTTCAAGGGCCCCTGATCCCTGACATGGGCAAGCTTGAGCTTTGACAGGGACACCAATGCGGTACTGACATGAACAAACGGCCAAAGTGCAGCAACAACTTCTTGCTCACGGACCCGACGACTGCGCCCTCTGACATCGGTTTGTCTCCATTCTGATACTTTGAGTACGTTACCGTCTTTGTTTTCTATCTATGTACGTACATTGCGCCCCACCACACGCGACCTTCTTTCTTTGATGTCGGCGAGAGGACCTACCTCCCTTCTCGGTTGGTATCAAGTTTTGCCAATGTCTTGTCCATGACTTTGTCGACTCGAGTGACTTTTTCTTCTTCTCTTTTTGGTAGCAAGATCGCTAGTAGCTAACTCCCTGTCTCTTTTTCTTGTTTACTTCTGCAGAGTAAAACTTTTTTTTTTCTTCGCTCAAACGTGTTTGCAAAACTCACAACCTACTCCTGGCCTTCGCCGACCTGTGGTAGGGCTTAAAATACCTCATCATACCGTGTCATGGAATATACCTTACCTAGTTGATCGATTGTATTTTCCACGCACCTCTCGTCGCACCCCCAGCCCACCTTTTCGAATGGACAATACCACCTCGGAACGCGCACCCACCTGGATCGACCCTCTCTCTCCTGGCCCTTGCACTCGATCCTACCTCACCTCGTCTCGCCCCCATTCCCACCTTGGGTTATACAGGATTTCTGGATACCCAAATCTTGGGTTACCTCGATCGAACGTGCATTTATATATAACCCTAAGTTGCCGTCCGGGCCATCCTATCTAGTTCTGCTCTGTCTCATACAGCTTTGTGCAAACGAAAATAATATCTCAATCCTCGTTGCCGATCCTAGCTTTTACGCTAGCTACGCCTTGCAAAAGTTCCCTCTTGTTTCAAAGCAACTCCTTTTTTTTCACATCTTCAAGAAGCCTCACTACCACATCTTTCTCTTGCGACTTTATGCTGGGGCCCCGGCAGTGAAGAACTCCAACATCAGCATCTGATATCTACACTACTCAGCCCATTACTTCTCTCAACTCATCCAAATAGGAAGAAACAAAAGAAAAAAGAATCAGAAAAATGTGCGACTTCACCAAGAACTATTACATATATACCTCGTGCCTCGACCCCGGCGCGCACTTCTTCAGGACCTCGGTGGACGGCAGCCACAAGCACGCCTGTCCCAAGGGTCCCCACGAGAGATACATTATGCTTCCTGGCCAGTGTCCTCTGTGCAATTAGTGACTACAGCCACCAAGCATGATACAGTATCACGGGGTTTCCCTGCTCCCTACGGGCACCGACACGCAAAAAATAAGTCGCATTGAGAAGACCTCAGAGGGGACTTGGCGCACGACAGGATCGGAGAGGAAGCCAAGTCTACTTTTTGATTTTTGTTGTGAGTGCTCATACAACAAAGTTTCCCTGTCTTGCAACACCATCTTTTGGATTTGTGGCAAGAGAAACTGACATTTTATGATCCGAAAGAGCAGTACCTACTAATACATCTCTGAGAACGAAAAGGAAAAAAAAAGTCATACGGATGATATCCGGAGCTCCCCGGATCTCCCCGAAACGAGCCAGATAAAAGCCCACACTTGCGACACAGCTTGCTTCTCTCGCCAAATTTTTCCTAATAGTTTCTCGGACTGGAGCCATCTTTTCTCGTCATTCTTGCAGCTTATTGCCTTTGTTTTTCCTCCCTAATAAGTTTCCGGGAGCTACCCCATGGCCTGATACTCCAAAAGAACTTCATGACTTACGAAGGCGTGTTCTTATCCGGTTTCTTTCCGATCTCTTGACTTCTCTCTCTCTCTCTCTCTCTCTCTCTCTCTCTCTCTCTCTCTCTCTCTCTCTCTCTCTCTTTTGCTTTCCAATGGCACGGCGTTCAGGCTATTCTTTTTTGGGAGGACCCTTTGAGTTTCGGCGATACCCAAGCTCAGTTTCGTTTTTTGCTTCCTTCAGTATATGTCAACAGGGGTTGGTACTCTCTTTTGGTATTTGCAGCTATTTCTGACGACTTGGAACTTGCTTCCCCAAGGCTGGCCTTGTGTCAGTTACAAATCAAGAATAACAAGTACACAAACTAGGCTCTGTTAATTTCTTCAAAATAAAAATAAAGAAAAGTCAATAAGCGACATCAGTGACACAAGCTAACCGTTCCTCATCTATGCAAACATCTCATCGACAACAATGGCAATTTTTCATTCTATGAGAACCGTTCAGGCTGCCCGATTAGGGTGCAAAGGTTGCTTGAAAAAGGAAGTTGGAGCCGACGGCTAACTTTTCCCCCCGTCCCCATTTGGGGGATGAAGGCTCAACCATACTCCTGACAGAAGCAAGTACAGAGTATATCAGACCAAGAAAAGTATATTTTAAGTGCAACAGGCGGCAAGGCATGTCGGGTGAGGGGAGGGGGAGGCAATGCGGATAGCTCAGCCCTGGGCAAACTCGTCATCGGAGCCTGCAACCCAAAACGGTCGCTAAGCCCTAGGCTTTTTCTTTTTCTTTTTTTTTTTCTCTCTTTTTTTTTCAACCCCTTCCTATATCTTGAAAAACAGATGTAGAGCCAATTAGAATAAGGGAAGTTGATATCAGGAAAAGTCTAGTCAATGGGGAAAAAAGTAAAAACCGAAAACTCCATCACTGCCGGCGCAAAAAAAAAAAAAAAAAAAAAAAAAAAAAGGTCATGTGGTAGTGGTGATCATTCAGATCATGCCTTTTGCCTCCACTTTCTCATATCGGCCGTACTAATTGGGGATCAAAGGTATATGGGAAAAAGTCTTTAGGACCTTTTCCCCACCCCTTCTCCGCTCGAGAGGATCTGATCTTGTCCATTCATCTTTTGTTTCTATTTTTTTCTTTTCCTTGGGACGGCTCAGAGAAAAAAAAGAGTAAACCCAACACACGGCAGGGAAAACTTCCCGAGTCAGGCTTGGCGATATACGTAAATGATATTGTTGGTCAGCCCCCTTGCCACTCCGGGACACTCCAGGGGCGCCGAAAAGGGTTTATCGACTGCTGAAAAAGGCAGGACCGGTAAATTGTAGGGGGCTTCAGGAAGAACGTATCGCTCTGAGCCATTAAAGCGGTTCAAATTTTGGGGGCACGTCTTATCTGGTCAAAAAGACAATATCCTCCCCCACCGCTGGTTGACATTGACATTGACGTCTTGGCAGGGCGCAAACATTCCTCCCAGCGCCAGCCGTCCTGATGTGACGACAAACATACTTCGACGCTTTTTTTTTTTTTTTTTTTTTTGCAAAACTATCGTCCTAGACGATCAAAGATGGCCATGTAATCTAGAGTTTTGTCGTAATTTTCTCGCAAATGATAACGACGAGCGGGGCCCTTGAACAATAATATATTATTGGAGCATTGGTTAGGATGCTACTAGCCACTTTTGTGCCACTGATGACGCTAATACCTTTTGCGCAGACAACTACAAGCCAAGTTTGTCACCACCTCCCTCCATAACGATATCTGATTAGAACTGATTCTTTCTGGACAGAGAGACAGTAACAATAACCTCGGACGATCGAAATAAAAAAACAAAATGAAAAACACGAAAAATTAAAGGCTACTTTCGAATCCATTCGAATGTTCCTAATCAAGGCTCTAGCCGCGGATTGAACGCGGGACCTCTCGCAATCGTGCTCAGGAGTTAGAACCCTAAGCGAGAATCATACCACTAGACCACCAGAGCTTGTTGGGGACCTTGGTGCGACAACGCGCCTGCATTCCTCAAAGCTACCGAATCCAGGTGCCGGCGAAAGAAAAGGAAAGGCAAAATGCAATCACTCGAAAGTTTTTTGTGGGGGTATGCGTCCTTGCGATGCATTAATGGTTCGAGGTGGCCCAGGGATTGAATGAGATCACTCATCACCGATTCGCCGAGTTCAAACATCGTATCTGCCGTGCCCACGGTACCTCCGTCAAAAGTTTGGGCGAAATGCGTGCGGCGGCGAGATCAAGTAGTGGAGCATACATAGGACGCAGGGCTCATATGGACGTGGCGTCTATCGGACTGGATGAAGGGTGACAGCCACTTGGTAGGACCTAAGAACGAGAGACCCTCGTCGCCTCAAAGTCTGGGTCAAGTGAAAATCTGAAAACACCAGAAACACAGTCAAGTTAGACCTGGTGCAGGACGAGGGGGGAGTGCAGCGCCGAGGAGGCCTGTCGCCTCGCCAGCCCAAGTCCATCCATGGTTGTGTGGTCGCAAATACAATGGCTAGCCTTGATATAGGTAGGGGAGGTGAGCGCTAACCGGATGCATGCCTGATCTGGAAAGGCTGTGGAGGTATAGTGGTCTATATCAGATCCAGAATGCGTTATATCAATACTTTGGGTCATCCTGATACTGCGGCTGGATGCCCATAAGCCCCGTCAAGGAACCTTGGTGAGCAAAGGGCTTTCCCTGCAGCCAAGAGGAATGATGCATCACCACTGACTGTATAAGTCTTGTAGCATGCTACGCCGGATGATCCCCCTCGCGCATAAATTGATACAGTATGCATCAATATTAGTGACACCCAGGCTCGCCAAGGCCTTCCTGGACTGGACAACCGAGCCATTCAAAATTTGGTGTAACTCAATTACCATCCATGTATCGGTAGGTTAAGGAAAGCAACTTTACCCCCAGAAGCTATCAACCTGTGTGCTTGCTTGCTACTGACGATATGAGCTGGATATGACAGCCACAAACCAGACCAAAGTTAGCCTTTACCCTTGTCGGTCTGTCAAATATATGCTGAGCTGGTTGTGCAACAGCTATAACTTGATAGAAGCACCAAATATTGAAAGGAAAGATACTATTGGCTGACCAAATGTGGATGGATGGTAGTGCAGCCTGGAGCATATTGCAGGAGTCTATTTGTGGGAAAGGCTAACAGGCCATAGAAGAAGATAGGTGCTGGTGTTTTCGCCAACGGTTATGTTAATGGTTGTGTCTAGACCAAGCTGGTTGGTGAGGCTGCTGACGGACGCTACCTCCCAAGGGACTTTAGCCACTCAGCAGGGCTTGATTGATAACAACAGCTATGGGGGTAGTGTAGGAGTGGAGGCGATGCAACGTAACCAAAGTAAAAAGTAGACTGCATATATAAGTCGCACCTTTTGCTCCGTCTTCTGTAAGAAGCTCCGAGTCTATGCCGTGGTCTGATGGCACCGATGTTTCTCTTAGTGCGGCACCAGGCTCGGTAAGCGTCAAAGGGGTGTCTACCATTGATGTTATCCAGTCCGCACCCGATGGCTGTGTGGCGTGCCCTACCCCAGGAGGCTTTGACTATTCGGGATTTCGGGAAGTGCGCAGGTACTGCAACTACCCTGGGGTGTAACAGTACCTACTGTCATGCTGGAAATAGCACGGCCGGTGATGGGATATAAAAGGTTTGTTGTGACTGATTACTAAACCCCGGTTCGCTATCACTGCTGCTGTACGAGCATACATCGAGCCTTGTGGACTGTTGCGCCAATGCCGCCTTCAGCTTCTAATGATATAAAAAAAAATATCGATGAATGCGCCCGAATCCCTATGGCTTAAAAGGTGATCAATATAGCCATCTTGTGTCACTTGCCTAAACGACCCTGGCTTGCCTGGACGTGAGGTACTTTTGTGTGCGGCTGCTACCGAGAGCGTGGTAAATTCATGCTTGAGATTACAAGTGTGAGTAGCGTGAGGGGTAGTTGGTGATTTGCATGCCTGGCAGGTATGCAAAAGTGAGGGCGCGGACTTTTTGATGGCGGGACATTGGCAGGGCCGTCTTCTGCTACTGCCTGTCTATGCTACGGATAGCACCAGTTTACATGGATTGCACTGCCCTGTCCATTGAAGCCGCTAGAGAGTTTCAGGGAAGTATTTGTAATCTTTTTTTTTTTTTTTTTTTTTTTTTTTTTGGGTGGAAGATAAGTTGTCAATATCCTGACGCGTTTGACTTTTGCGAAGCACCAAGCTTACCAAGGTTGATTAGCGTGCGTTTTGTCTGTTTGCCGTACTTGGATGGTCAAAATGATTACTCTGCTTTGTCTGGAGAGAAACTGCAGCTTACCTGGGGTACCTATCTGCATACCTAACTATGTAGGCAAAGGAAGCCAATGCAACTAGAAACCCGTTGCAGACGTTGATCTCACCATTTAGCGTTAGTATAATGGAAGGTCGAGGAACAACAACAAACGATGAAAGCCAATCACTAGCAATTGCGATCTTTAAATGCACAGCCTTGAAAGACAGCGTCTCCAAGGATCCCACTCTTCAAAATGTTGAAGCCGTGAAGGTTTTCAATCGAACCAATCAAATTCTTGCAGCCCATCAACAACGAGCAAGCTAACCACGGGGTGCTAGCCTATCTCATGTGCTTGCCGTTGACCCCTCAGCCAATCAATCAATCAATCTCCTTCGTCATGCCTGCTCCGTCACAGATTGGCATGCCGCCTGCCTTAGGTGCCCCAGGTTCCTGCCTCCTTTGGGCGCATTGTCCAGTTTCCTTCAGGGTCTCTTTCCTAAACCAGATCCTCGGGACCGTGTATGAATCTCGCTCTTGGATCTTCCTCCAAACTCTGGTGGCAAGCGCAATGTTCTTCAACGCATTCGCAAAACATGCGGCGCCAGGCTGCGGTCGGCCCAGAATCCGACACAGAGATCCAGAAAGAGATATCGTAGCTCTCTCGGAGGATAAATGCCGCCACATAAACCGTTCGACTCTGTGGCAGGATCTACAGTAGGCTTTGGTCTTTTTTGCTTCCATGTTGGGATTGTCGCCACTGTCAATTGCATCAATTCCACGTTTTCGGATATCGACCATCTGGCTTCTATTGTCTATCTAGACTCTCCGTGTCTCAGCCTTGCCGCTTTATCCGATTTGTGGCGCCTTGTCTCTACCGAGATACACAAATTACTTTACGCTTGCTTGGAGACAGCGCCAAACTATATCCCAAGGGCCAAGCACACCGGGCCGAGCTAAGGAGATAACCCGGCGAAGGCCGAAATCATGGGCCAGGTGATGGCATCATGACTGTCACTAGCCCAGTGTCTGGAGCAATATGTACGCCGGAGCAGTAGCAACACCAACATGAGTAGATGTGCCTGGTTTGATTCGATCTCTCCTCTTGATTGAAAGCATGTGCCACAAGAATATGGTAACAATCAAGCAAGGTTCCTATAATCATTTACAATGGACACCTTTGTCCATGCCATTGTTCGCCGACACATACCTATTGGCATAACTGCGCCTCAAACTGATGAGGATCAACGGATACTGAGCATCGCAATCCTGGTTACTTCATCATTGTCCATCTTGGGTGCCGGATGCATCATTCTCAGTTTCGCGGTACGTTGTTTCAACAGTGTTTCTGTCACTTTGCGAAATTTCTATGGATTCTTTTTTGCTCATGAGAATTTGTCGGGACAATAGACCTTTCAAGGCCTCAGGTTGTTTAGACACCGTTTGATCCTGTAAGATTCTAAACAGATCCACATGAAACTTTTATGGAATCTAACATTTTTGCAGAGGCCTAGCCATCAGCGACTTCCTGCGAGCCGTTGTGATACTCGTGCCTGCAGTATTAGATTTGGCAAACCAGCCATTGACAACAGCCACGAATTACAGTGCTTGTGTCTGCGATGGCTTCATGGTTCAAACTTTTGTCACCCAGTCCGACTACTGGATATTGACAGTCGCAATATATACATTCATCATTGTTACGGGCCAAAAACAGACTGCAGCTTGGATAGAAAACCATCAACTTATTGTCCTTGCCATTCCCTGGGTTTTATCGCTCGCATCTGCTGGCATCAGCCTCACAATAGCAACCTACAATGATATCGGCTCCTGTAAGTAACCTCCTCCACTAGGTTGTTCGAGACAGACCGAACAAGGCTTGTGCAGGCGACATGTAAGGTTTCTGACTTGATGCATTCTAGGGTGCTGGATTCACGAGGAGAATATCAGGCTTTGGTATAACTTTGTACCCAGGTGGACCATCATCGTGGCCATGCTGGTAATGTATGCGCGTATATCAGTCGTTCTTAGAAAGGCGCAGAAGGGCTTCGGCGAAGCGACCTCGAGGAAGACTACTGCCGCTCCTTCAACCTCAGGGGAGGCAGCCCCAGATGGACTCAATGCCTTTGAGCCGTTGAGTCTCGCAGAAGAAGGCGGTCGTTGTTCTGTCATAGAAAACAGCAACAGGTTGAGAAAGGTATTTCAGGCCAAGAGGCTCAGGAGATGACATGAGACAAAAGCTGACCACCGATTCAACTCCAACTAGCTCGCTCGCCACATGGCGCTGTACCCGATCATCTACATCATCATATGGATTCTGCCTACAGTAGTCGTCTTATATCATGTCTCGACGAATACTGCGGCCCCCTTCCCACTTCAAACTGTTGACAAGGTAGGTCTACAAGCTCTTGTCTGAATATCTTCACATCTCATACCACGGCCTCTGACATGCAATCCAGTCCTTTATTGTTATTCAGGGCTTCGTCAACGCCATTACATATGGTGTCAGCGAGTCATCCGTAGCCTGTTGGCGCACATTGTTATTCTCTCAAGATGTCGAGGAGATTGCTAAGAAGGACGAATCGCATTTCTTTGGCTCACCAGGAAGGATGACAACAGAACCACGGAATTCCCGTACTTCGATTTCGCCGAGTCTCAGCATAAACTTGGCACGGGGCAGCCTTTCCAGCCCAATTTACGATGAACTCGAAAACAATGTCAACAATCACCACCACGGCGTCCTTAAAAAGGAGAGCGGTTCTCTTGGACTTGAGGACTGGGGAGATACATTGGACCACCCCGCGGAGAATATATCAATACTACGGACGAGCAAGACACCTGTTCCACTATGAGTTGATTGATTCTACAAGGAGACTGAAGCTACCTACTACAAACGCGAGGTCCGTGGACCAAATACCCCTCTACGGTCAAGCTCGCGCCACTACGCCTTTGGTTCCGGCGCTAACGTGCGGTTTCTCCTTGGCATCAAATGATCTTGTCACCCAGCGGACAAATACGTCAGGACCACGTTCGCGAGCACCGGTGCGGTTAAGCTCCAAAGTCCTCTTGATGCGATTGACCATGGCCGAATTTGCTGTCAAGGTGGTGTACCCCTTGGCCCAACCAAACAAGAAGATTGATCGGTTAGGCTCTTCCAGTTTATCGGCCACTGCTGGAGAAACTCTCGGCAATTTGCCTGACTGGATGAGTGAATCGGTATCCTGCACCCAATCGTCGTCCTCGGTGTAGACTGGCAGGCAAACATCCTCAGGAACGCTGTGAACCGACATATCAGCCAATCTCCTTCGTGTCTCTCTGGGTCCTCGGTTCCTGGCGGCGGTTACATCTTCCTTTGCCAAAGGTACCAAAAGCCGGAGTCGTTCCAATTCTGCGGGGGTCGCAAGTGTCTTGGCAATAGTCCACACCCTCTCTGCGGCGCTGCGGGTGCAGACAAGTCTGCGTGAAGCCAGTGTTGGGTATAGAGTCATACAGAGACTGCGACCGCAAGCCTCTCGTATAGAGGCTGGGGTTTTGGCGTCACCGACGGACAGGCTCAGGCACCCACTGGCAAATGGTTTTGACGATGGCTCGTGGGACAAGTCTGAGGTCAGGGCTATGAGCCATGAAATATCGAGATTGACGGTCCGGGTGATATATTGGAGCTCATCAACCGGTAAAGTTGACAGGACGCGATAAAGGGGAGGCGAGGCGTGTGCGTTCCGGAGAAAAGCGCTGTTGGCACAATCTACCATAACAGTGAGATGGTCGTCCCCAAGCTGGCGGATTCGCTCTATGACACGGTCGATTTGTTCAATTTTGCCCTCTTCCAGCTTGGGAAACAGGATGTGCACGCGCGGGTGGCGATACTTGAATCTCTGATTCCTTGCGGCCATGACAACCGCATTTGCTTTGCCGAAAGTCTTGATGGAATCGCAATCATGTCCACAATGACATGAGCGACGTTTAGAATCAGAACACTCATCATCAGATCCAGCCGCGGAATCGCACTCGAAATCCCAGGCGCCCGAGTCGGCTAGCTCTAAGAGAATCCGTTGCTCGGAAATGGTCAGTAAACGAATCCAGGTCGCACCCCCGTCCACGACGGCGTCAACTGTTACGTGCGGGTGATCAGCGCGAGATGCGCCGGTGTTAATTCTGCTTCTTGAAATCAGTGGTTAGATGGAATTCTGTAATAGTATGGGGCTGCAAGGTACTCAGGGGCCAACTCACCCATCCGAGGAAGCAACTTTCTGCTTTTCACTCATGAACGCGTGTGTCTCTGCAGGCCGTTCGAGCACAAAGTCCCAATCGGCGCGGTAGCTTTGCTTTAGAGCAACTAAACCGCGACACCGCTTCACTATGTTCCAAAGTCTGGAGTCGAAGTCGATATTGTTGCGAGCAACATGGCGAAATCGCGAGCCAAAAATGCCAGGAGCTAGGGCTTTCTCGTTTGCCTCCAACAGACGGTCCAGACCGATAATTGGATCCTTATTCAGGGATGCCACATGCTCTTTGACTTGTCGTAGCTCTGCGACAAAACCATTTAGTCTAGCTTGGAGACTGTCGACGGGCATGGTTGGCATGCTAGGGTCGTGGAAATGAGCCATGGCTGTCGGTGTTGAAAAAAAGCCGGGATTGTAAGATATCGGAAAGATAATACTAGACTAGTTTGGAGGGGACTCATAGACTAGAATACTACAAAATAATAGATGATAATTGTGGGCGGCGCAGGGGACCGCACTTCCTTCTTATATCTAGTATATATGGGCTTTTTTTTTCTATTCTTTTGAAGATGATTTGAATCGCATGCAGCTACATGCATATACATCCATACGTCTATGGTTACTTTTTTTTTTTTTTTTTTTTTTTGTTCTACAGTGCATCTGGTACTGACTCAAGTCTTGCCGGGCCTGCTACCTCCGGTTCCTTTATGCAAATCGGAATACCCTCGGTGAAGAAAAGCTCACTGCCAGCTACCTTGATGCAACCTTGATTGACGTCCCAGCCGCGAGTACAACACAGCATAGTTTACGTGGGGGTTTTTTTTTTGGCAATGGGCTCCACAATTGAATATAAGTTCTCTGGCTAAGACATAAATATCTGCTGAAACAAGATAATAGTGTTATTATCATTGCAATTTCGAGGGGTTTTTCAGTCCATAAAAGCTGAACTTGATATAGTGTACTCTTTAACACGCCTAGATGCTGATTAAGGACAAGCAGCTGTGAAACAATCTCGTTGCAAGTTCCCCGATGAAAAGGCCAATACTAAACAAGCAATTTTGCGACCAAAACTAGATTGTTTTCATCCCATACATTAGTGCTGATGTTTTAGCTGGCCCTGTGGTTCATATTTCCAAGGCAAAATCACAAGCAGACAAATTAATAACACTTTTTCCTATGTTTTTAAACGTGAAAATAGTAGAATTCAACCATTTCCAAGGCAGCTGGGTATTAGAGAACTCGATTTGTGTATCCCGAAACCCTTTTCAAGTTTCACGTAAATGTTAAATTTGAGGTTTCGTGGTTACAGGTGTTACAAGCTTTATATGCGAAAGTGTTTTTTCAGACGTACACATGAAATTCTAGTCAATTTTATCATTATTATCACACTTTGCATTTTACGTTGTTTCTTCCAAACACGCAACATGTATTTACAATTTCAAGTCATAGGAAAAATCAGTGTATAGCTAGTTAACTACTTCCTAGTACCCCCAGCCCCTTATTAAGTTTTTTTTACTTTGGTATCTTACACATTCTAATCGTAAATAATGTTCTTTTTGAAAGTTAGTTCTCCTATTGGCGTATATCTCCAACCGGCGTGTAAAATGACTAGTTTTACACAATAACGCCGTTATTACATCAAGTTAAACCTCCATAAAAACTGTAAACAGGCTGCTTATTAGTTTACATAATATTGTTTGTTATTTGTTGTAAACCTTGTTCAGCAAGCTAGTTCTTTCCGATGCAAAAGGTCATGCAGGCGCGCGACTCGTGCTTGTGGATGGGCGCTGGCGTTCCGGGAAGAGGGGGACTCGTTTATCCCGGTGTGGGAAATCACAGCATATCGCAGATCTCGATCTCCCCCGCAGCCATAAGTTCTGGTCTTCAGGTTTTGCCCCGTCTTTGTGGAGCAAGAAGAAAATTTGCCCTCTTTCTCCCCGGCAAGATCAATCCATTTTCCAGCCAGTCATTATCCCGTCGATGCAGACAACATTTCCTGTTTTTGTCCATCACGCAACTCCATCGCAACCTCGCTTCATACGTCTCTCAGTATTCCCACCAAAGGTCCTTTCAGCTTGAGGCTGCTCGAGGGCAAGGAACAAACCACGACCATGCTCAGCTTCCTGCTGTGTGTTCTCGCGACTCCAGTGCTGCTGGCTTGCGCACGCGGTTTTTACAATGTCTTTTTGCATCCCCTGCGCCGGTATCCAGGCCCGCTGCTGTACCGAGCGAGCTTCCTGCCGCTGATGCTCAAGCATTGCCAGGGCGACTCGACCCGGTACATTCAGAGCCTGCACAGACGATACGGGCCGGTCGTCCGCGTCGAACCCAACCTGCTGAGCTTTGCCGATGGTCAGTCGTGGCAAGACATCTACGGGTATCGCAAGACAGGGCCCGAGGCCCAGACGAAGCCGCGTGGTAACTTGCCCAAGCCGACGTTCGGCGTTCGTAAGAATTTGAACGGCATTTCGGACATAGTTAGCTTCTGTCCAACTCTCTTGTTTAATTTCTTTTGAGTACAAGTTAGAGCTGGATTCTCACACGACATGTTCAACAGATCAACGCCAACGAAGATGACCATAAGCGCATGCGGAGGGTCATGAACCACATGTTTGCCCCGGGGGCTCTGACGAAGGAGGAACCGCTTGTCCAGCGCTATGTGGACAAGATGGTTGACCGCCTTCGTGACAAGGCAATTCGAGACGAAGAAGTCGACATGGTCATGTGGTTCAAGTATGTATCTGGCATGTTCTCAACCGACTGAAGTCGTGAGTGTGATCTGACAGAAAATCAAAGCTATACTACCTTTGATCTGTTGGGCGCGTTAGCCTTCGACCAAGACTTTGGCTGTCTGGAAAGCGGAGAGCTTCATGTATGTGCAGAGGTCATCACTCACGACAAAGAGCCCTTTCAAAACTGACTGCGCATTGTTATCAGCCATGGGTGATGAACGTTTTCAAGTCGCTCAAAAATGGATACTTGCAGAGNTTTCTACTTTGCGACTCGGGCTGCGAGAAGACTTTGTTGATACATTCGTCAGGTTGGTTAGGCTCTAAATGAATAACAAATATGTTCCCATTAGTACAGTGCGTACAAGTTGTATTCTTGTCATTGATTGGCAGCAAACCTCAGATATGGCTCACATTGTCCTCAGTATCGGGTCACTTTTGAGAATTTGCTACACTGCAACCCGGCTCATCAAAACCAATTGTTACCAGCTAGATAAAGACCCGGGCGGGTATCTCTTTTTTTTGTCCCGCATGAAAACAAAATCCTGCCAGTCCCTCAGCTCTTCTTCAACTTGCCTTTGATCGCACAAACATCAACACCCAATCCATTATCAGAGATCTGCCTCGTCATCTTGCACAAGCGCGCGACCAACAGCCCCTCTTTTCCGCAAGGAATATTAAATCAATACAGGACAGACATCTCCAGGAAACTGGCTTCATCACGCGCCACCATTTCATGGCCAGCTGGACCCCGATCAACAGTCCCAAGCCTGTCATCAACATGTCCTCGACTCCAAAGTCGGTCAAGAAGACCCAGTCCGTCGGTGGAGGCTCCCCGGCCGTCGGTGGAGGCGAGAAGCTCACCGAGCGGGAAATGCTGATCCTCAGCAAGGCCTGGGGATGCATGAAGACTCAGCCAGAGGTGAGTGATGATGTTTTTGTTTATGATATATCTCAGCCGCACTAGTCTCGCCCTGAGCCTACATAACCTCCATCACGACTACGCTTCCCACGCATCACAGACCATTGTCTTCAAAGCCCACATCTCTAGTTCTTCTCCGACCTGCACCCTATGTCCAAACACCAACTGACCATGCCAAACATTCTACCTCCCCAACCCTCAGATCGACATGCCCAAGCTGGCCCAGGAGCTCGGCATGACCAACGTCGGCTCCGCTACCAACGCCTGGGGCCGGATAAAGAGGAAGCTCTTCAGTGGCGCCACTGACTCTCCCGGAGGAGGAGGAGGAGGTGGTGGTGGTGGTGGTGGTGGTGGTGGCCGCAAGCGCAAGGCAGCCGCCGCGGCCGACGACGACGAAGACGATGACGACAACGAGGGAGACCAGAGCCCGACCAAGAAGGCCAAGTCTGCCACCACCCCGCGCAGGAAGCCCGGCCGAAAGCCCAAGACCTCGGCCGCCAGCAGAAAGGTCTCCGCCGCCGCCGACGACGAGAACGACGATGATAGCGACGGCGATGGCGCCAAGAAGGAGGCCAAGACGGAGGATGGATACATCAAGCCCGAGAAGAAGGACGATGATGAGGATGACGACGACGGTGGTGCTGGTGATGACGGCGAGGGCGACATGGCGGGAACTGCTTGATGCTTTCTCCTTTGGAAAAGAATTGGAACTCTATCCAGTCGTTCTTTTCTGTCATGTTATTGACTGACTGCATCATCATGTTCTCTTTGGCGTCGCGGACAAAATATTAATGACCTGCCGTTGGGGGAAGGTTGTCCTGGCCTGTTTTCTTTTCGGTCTACATGACAAACGAGGTGGAAGGTTACATGAGGGTTCCCTGAGCATCTCAGAAGCCACCCCATTTTCGTCACGTACAGATACCATGTGCTCTGCATTTAGATTGCGGTTTGATGATGGAGGCGGTATTTTGAGGTGGTTGGCTGATTCTTTTGTTACAGCCATTCGGCGGACTGTCACCACACATAAAAGTTACCTCGTTCAACTTGCAAACAGTACATCAATAATGAAAATAACCCTTCTCTTTATCCTTGACAGCACGTGCTGGCTGCCCTGTATCGAGCCTGCATCTCGAATAGTCAGTTTGGCTGGATCTTCATGATGGACTCATTTCGCTTCAGAGTTTGATAGCAAGCTGTACGGCCAGAGTTTCTCCTGCATGACCATTAATGCCGATCACATGCACACCCGGACCGAAGCTTCATTTCACACACAGGAGCAGAACTGTGGCAGTGTAAAGAATAACTCGGCCGAGGCTCCCCGGGCGGTGGCGCAGTGTCTTTTATGGAGGGAAAAGAGGCAAGTGAGAATGATAAGGGTCGTTGAGCAGACTGGGTTTGTTGACGAAGACGGTGGCTATGTCTGGCGCTAGCATGGTCATGGAGGGATGGCGCCTTGCCGACGACGGACCCAGTTTGAGTTCTGTCTGGGCACTGACGCCTAGATGGGAAAGATGGTAAAAAAAGCCCATGTACTATTGAGGAGATGTTGGGTTTCCCAGTAGCAGGTCGAGTTGCCACAATCTCCCTCCCGCCTCTCCAGTCTTGTTTGACTTTTTCCAAATGAAGCTTGTTTGAATTGATGTTTGGAAGTTGGGTTGAACCTAACCCAGGGCCTATCTCAGAAGCTTGGAATCCAATGCTGTTTGGAAACTTAAACACAAGAAGCTTTTACAAAAAAAAAAAAAAAGTTCAAAGCTGGATGCTGCACATCAGGATTCACATCCAGTATCATGACGCCCTACCTTTAGAAAACAAAGGCTGAGCCGGCCCAACACGTCAACAGGTGAATCGCCCGTACAGAACATATCTCGAATGGATTAGAAGAAGCCTTCTTTTTGCCTTGATACTGGTATCAGAGCCACGCTGGCGGGGACAGGAAACAACTGGCCGCGTTGTTCGGCAACAAAACCAACACGCAAGGAAAAAAAATGTCGAGTGAGACGTTGGGAAATCTCTAACAGACGCGCATAGATTCCGCTGCCTTGGGCCAGAGCTGCGTCCAGGTGGAACCTGTGGGCTTCTTGCGTCTGTCTATTCGTCGGGACGTTCGTCTCACTGGGCAATTGATCAGTCGTCTCTGGTGTTGTCGAGTGATGAAAACAGACTGACCTGGTGACCACGATGGTCCCGATGACTTGAATCTGCGGGATAGCGACGATGGAAAAAAAAAAAGAAAGAAATAATAATAATAACAATAATATTTAGAAGGCCCCTGACCCGAATTGAGACGGAATTCACCGGCCGACAGATCGGCCTCCACGCCAGAATCATCACGACCCCGCAGTTGGGGCGACGTGCAGCGTCTGACGGGACACAAAAGAGGTCAGAGCAGACCACTGGGGTGCAGACGCCACCGGGCACCGGGGCAGCAAATTTACCTGTCGAGTCAAGCTGGCGGTCGGCTCATGTGGAAAACCCATCGGGCATGAGGCTCAAGTGTTTGTGAGACAGGCTGAAATATTTTGCTGCAAGGTACGAATGCATCTCTTCTTGGCTTTGTTTGCTGCATGCTGACGATCTTTTGCACTTCGTTCTTGGCGCGGCACTTTGTCACTGTGGGTTCGGCTCGATTCAACCCATTGGCTTGTGGAATTCGATAAGTGGAACTGGCGAAAAGCGTCGAATCAACCTTCGTATATAATATTACCAAATGATGCTTGATTTTCAACAAGCTCTGGTGGTCTAGTGGTATGATTCTCGCTTAGGGTTCTAACTCCTGAGCACGGTTGCGAGAGGTCCCGCGTTCAATCCGCGGCCAGAGCCTGCATACGAACTCCCAGTTCGAACTTCAACTTTTTGCTATTTTTAACTTTGGCATATGTTTCAATTTTATTCGTTGCAACTCCGAGTTGTGCCCTCTCTGTTCCGAGATAACCAGGCTTGCTTACCTTTTACAAAAAATAGATGGGAAAAGTAAAGCTATCAGCTACCTGGTGTTTTTCTGATTCCCAGCTTGTCCTGGCTCAATCGTGGGTTATTCAGGATATCCTAGTGAAAAGTTGAGGAGAAAAGAGAAAGTATTTCCATATCAGACAGATATAAGCAGCAATTGTAATAAATACTTGGTCGATAACCACGAATGCATGCTTTTTAACTTGATCCAGAACATTTCAGCTTGGCCCAATATTGTTTCTGGTTGAACACACGAACTCATGCAATATCGAATCATGTCGTTTCTCATAGACACATGCAATAGGTTCATTCACTTGGACTATCGCTCTTTAAAAAAAAAATTAAAATCAGTGAGCAATCTTGCGCACAGCCCACGCCTGCGCAGCGTAGGCGTTCCTCGTCAGAGCCCTTTCGTCGAACCCATAGACGGCCCTCGTTCCCCTGACGAGCTCGCCATCCAGCGTGACGGGGCCGCACTCGTCGGCCGCGTGCAGCGGCACAAACTCGAACCCCATCGCCTTGACGACCCGCACCACCTCTTCCAGCGACAGCTGCACCCACGGACCGGTGCCGTACAGCAGCGGGCCAAAGTTGATCCAGTAGCCGCCGGGCTCGAGCACGGCGTAGATGGTGTCGAGGTAGCTCATCAGGTTCCGGGCCGTGTCGATGAAGAAGTGCGTCACGACGGCGTCGTACGCGGCCATGTCCTTCTTTTCGGGCCTGGAGAAGACGGTGGTGAAGTCGCCCTCGACGAGGAGGACGGCGCTGGTGTTTAGGTGCACGTCGGGGGACGAGACGCCGCGGAACTGGTTGGCTGCGGTGGCGTGGTGCGACCAGTTGTCGATGAAAGGGTGTGCTGTGAAGGAGTGCGGGTTGTTGTGGGCTTCCAGGAAGCGGTAGGCTACGTTCATGTACATGGACCATTCGTTGCTGGTTACCTCAAAGTCTGATAAGAGGGGGGTTTGGAATTAGGTTAGCGCTGTGTGACCGACCGACCGACCAACCGACCGACCACCTGGAAACGAGGAACCCAGCTGCGGTATCACCTACTTCCAAGTGCAGCTACATCGTGCCCAAGTCTGCCGAGCCCGGCGCCGGGAAACAACAATTTCACTGGGGCGGTTTCCCGGTCCGGGAGGAAAAGGGACTGGAGCGTAGACTTGATGCAGGGGAACGCATCATCGCGCTCCGACTGTCCCTCGGAGGACCAGTCGCGGACGAAGTGCTTCAAGGCCTGCGACACGCTGATGCGATCCGGCGCCCTCCCGGCGTTCTTGAGAGCAGCAATGTGGTCCCGCAGCTCCCTGGGCTTGAGCTGGTAAAACTCGAGCGCCGTCTCGACGATGCGCTTGCACAGCTCGGCGTCGGCGTCGGCCAGCTCCTCGGCCGTGTCAAACTTGGCACTGTAACCCGCGGCGCTCTCCAGTATGTTCTTTTGCTTCTGGGGCACGTTGCGGTAGAGGTCCCTCCACCGCTTCAGTTCGGCCTTGGTCAGCTCGCCGAACTGGCTATAGGCGGCCAGCGCGTCGAGGAGGCGGGCGCGCGGGTGGTTGGTGTCCCAGTTGCCGTGGGATTTGTCCATGCGCAGGAGCAGCTGCTCCTTTTCCTTTTGGTGGCGGGTGCTTGTCAGGTGGGTGTCCTGTTGTAACCACCTGCCGGTTTCTGGGAATAAATCGCCAGTGCTGACTGACGCGAGGTTCTCGTTGTCAAGCCCCTCATGGGAAGATGCGATTGCCGTCGTATGCAGCCAGCAGTTCGAGATTAGCACCAACAGAGATGCATTTTGGAGTCTCATTTCGAACGACTCTATTCTACTACGAAAACCCTCAATTGATGCCTAAGTTGGGTATCTACAGGATTCTTTGCTTTTGTCGCTGAAACAAATCGTTTCAGCGACAAAAGGCGCAAAAGACTGTTGATGAGAACCTTGATGGCTACGCCAAGGTCCCACCATTCACAAGCCCCTCTTAATCTGCATTAAACTACAGTAGTGTGTATGGTATTTTTCTTTCTCTTGTTGTCTGAAGAACATTGTTGGATTGATAGTGAAGGAATACCATTTGGTTGCCGGTTGATTATTATTTCAAATCCATCAACCGATCTACATTAAATCCTCCGCCAACAACTCGACCACCAATGCTGAACCAAAAGCCTATTGAGGGTTGTCAATCATTCGTCTCGGAGATTGATACGACAAAAGCTTACCTTTATATTAAACTACTTGCCAAGACCTGTCAGACCGGGCGACTCGGCAGATAGGCGCACGCAAAGCACGGCACAAGCCTATCTTTCGGCTGCATAGATTGTTGATACTTTGACAGACGGGGATCACGCCCGACCACAACCATACACTCAAATTCTTAGGCCTATGGGCTTTAATTCTACCGCCGAGACTGTCGCAACGGCACTTAACGGGGAACTTGCATACTCTAAATAACCGGCGTGTCGAGACTGGAGTCGTGCATAGACTATTCGGGAAGCATAATCTGTGCTGTTCTTGATTGATTGGTTGTATTTATCCGAATACCACATCTTGTCATATCTAAATAGATGGCTCTATTTACAACGCCCCTCTTTGTTGGCCGGAGAATAGGGCCCTGTCTCGGCAGAGGCGACGATCTCGGTATCAAGATAAAATATCAGGCTCTTGGATTGCAGAATGGACGGCAGTTACAGTGGCAGATTTGATGAGAGCTAGAATTCCCATTTTTGCAAGTGATAATTACAGTAATAGAATACCTATTTGGTGTCTGGTCTTCCGCTCTTGAAACTAGACGTTGAGCGCCCTTTTCTCTTGGGAAAAAGCTTCATCTACTTCAAGAGAGTGCCCGAACCCAACCTTTAACCCTCAGAAAATTCCAAAACATACTCATCAGATTTCTCCTTTTTTTTCCTCTTGCAAGAAACCAAACAAAACCATGGCAAAGTGGCTATCCCTCCTCGCCGCCCTCGCGGCCTCAACCCACGCGGCCCTTCGCTTCGGGTGCTCTACGCTGACCATCCAGCGGCTCGACCCGCTCGTGGAGCCGGGCCGCACGCCATCGTCTCACCTGCACCAGATCGTGGGCGGCGATGCCTTCAACGCCACCATGACGGGCGACATTGGCGAGCAGGGGCGGTGCACGACGTGCACCTTCTCCGAGGACTTTTCAAACTACTGGACCGCCGTCATGTTTTTCCGCCACCAGAACGGCTCCTACAAACGCGTGCCCATCATGCAGAACACGGCCCTGCCCAACGGCATCAACGGCGGCATGACCGTCTACTACACCCAGCAGGACTTCTTTTCCAACGGCAACGTCAAGATGACGGCTTTTAAGCCGGTGAGTGCCCCCTCCCCTCCTTGTTTGTTTGAGAGCGTTTGGTCTGTTCTGGCCTATGTCGTGGTTTGGTGTCTTGAACTGAACTGAGTAAACAAACCCATCACTTTAGGGCTTCCGTATGGTCGTCGGCAACCCAGGTTCAAAGACGGCGCAGCAGACAGGCCTCAAGTTTGTGTGCCTCCAGAACAAGGGCACGCGCTTCCCCGAGCTCAACGAGTTCCCCACGCGTCCCTGCCCGGGAGGCATCATGACTGTGCACCACTTTCCCGCGTAAGCAAAGCGCCTCTTCTTCTTTTCTTGCCTGCCCTCCCTTTCCTACAACCACATGTGCCGTTTCGTCCCTGTTCCCCTTTTTTTCTTTCTTTTTTGTGTGTGTCTTTTACTAAAAGCAAGAACAACCACCCCCCTTTCAAAACCCCACCTCTCAGATGCTGGGACGGCAAAAACGTCGACTCGCCCGACCACCAATCGCACATGTACTCGACCACGCGCGACGCCTTCGTCAACGCCGGACCCTGCCCGGCCTCCCACCCGGTGCGGGTGCCGCAGCTCGCCTACGAGACGCTGTGGGACACGACGCAGTTCAACGGCATGTGGCCGGCCGACGGGAGCAACCCGTTTGTGCTGTCGTACAGCGACTCCAAGGGGTACGGCACGCACGCCGACTACGTGTTCGGCTGGAAGGGGGACTCCCTGCAGCGCGCCATGGACCACAGCTGCATGTTCAACGCGTGCGAGAACGGGAGGCCGCTCAAGAGCCAGGCCGTCCAGCCCATGAATCAGTGCCAGGTTAAGAACTGGGTCAAGGAGGAGATTGATGGCTGTAAGCGTTTTTCATCTGTCGTCTTTGCCTTTTCGATGAGGTTTTTTTTTTTTTTTTTTTTTTTTTTTTTTTTTTTTTTTTTTTTTTTTTTTTTTTTTTTTTTAAATTTGAGTTTCAAGGCCCGTTCTGACACGTCAATGATATAGGGCTTCCCCAAATGCCTGGACAGAGCGCGAACATGCCCATGTAGGAGAGAGCTCGCTACTGTGCTAGCTGATTTGATATGCTGGGAGCTTCCGCTGGGTTTCTTTTCTGACCGGTGGAATACACGGCGGCAGTACCGAGATTGTAGGCTCATAGTAATCGTCGTTTGCACGAACTTGATCTAGATGTCCTATTTTATAAAAAAAAGGAAACCCCCAAAAAAAGCAAACAAACTCCAGCTTGCACGTTCTGGCAGACGAAGCTACCATCCCTTCGTGCTTTTCCTTGTATAAATTTCAAACACGACTTGATCGTACACCCAAAACCATCCTGGGGGTATCTTTCTGTCTAATAACACGTCGTTTCCCCGACACAAAAGAAAAGAGGCAAGTGAGACGCTGCGCCATAAAGTATGATACCAACATTAGCCTGCAAGGGCGGGGTGTATTTTAACACAAGCAGTGATAAGAAGAAAAGAAAAGAAAAAAAAAGACGCCCCTCCTCCTTTCAGAGAAAGAAAATTGCCTCTGCTCAGATGACAATCAAATCAAGCCCAAAATCATAGACGAAATCCAACCACGACCCCGGACCGAGTCCAGCCTGCTGCTCAGCCCACAGCTTTTCCAGCACGGCCTCGGCGCGGCTCAGGTGCAGGGACTGTGGGCCGGCGGCCGCCCGGTGGCGCTGCAGGAGGGCGCGGACGGCGTCCCTGGTCCAGGCCGAACCCGACTCCATGCCCGCGATGACGGCGGGCCACATGGTGCTGGCGAAGCGCGGGCCCTCGGGCGAGACGCGCTCCAGGTGGCCGAGGACCTCGCCGACGAAGCCGTCGAGCTGCGGACACGACTGGATCCTGAGCGCGCGGCAGGCGTAGATGTAGATGGCGCCCTTGTAGGCGCTCGCGAGGTGGAACCGGTCGTCGTTGGTGCTCGCCACGTCTTCGAGGATGGGGGACGGCGCCGGCGAGCAGCTGTTTGCCGGCGTGCACTGCTGTTGCTGTTGCTGCTGCTGCTGCTGCTGCTTGTCGCTCTGGTTCGCCCATTCTCGTGGTGAGAATTCCGTCAGTTGCTGAAAGAGCGTCGCGATCCACTCGTCGGATGCCGGCGGCGTGGGTGGGCCGGTCGCGGTCATGGCGGACGCGGGCTTGGCCGGCAGCGGCGACGCCGCCGCAGAGAGCTTGTTCACCGCCGCGAGCACCTGCAGCAGCTCGCCTGGGCAGCCGACCCAGGACCGCTTTTCGGCCCGCCCGCATATTGCTGCCACGGCGGGCGCCGGGAAGAGAAGCGTCAGATCCTCCTTTTGCCGGAGCAGAGTGGTGCCCAAAGTTCCGAGTCTGTAAACAGTTTTTGTTTCTGGTAAGCGCCCGGAACATCCAAATCCAGTCATTCATAATGGGGTGGTGCTTACACGAGGTATATCTCCTCAAAGTACTCTTGGAATATTGAAAGCGGCCGAGGGTGCCAAGGTAATGCTGCATCACCCATGGACTGGTTCGGTACGCCTCGGGCTCGCAACAGCTCCCTTAGGGCAAACAGGTGGCTGCCGAAAAAAGCCCCGAGCTCCTCGTCGTGGAACCCGACCCATATCAGCAGGACCGTAGCGGCGACCATGACGTCTGACTTGTCGCCATCGTCGATACCCCGGATGAATCCTTCCAAAGCCTCCGACTTGCGTCGTAGAAGCTCTACATCTCCCGGTGAGTTTGACTCGCTAGAGAAAAGGTTGATTGTGTCAGTCTAGGCCATGACGCAGTGACAGCAGCAGGTCGTTGAACCATCTCACCTTGCCTTGGGTCCAAGGTAGCTTGCCAGTAATAAAAACAAGTTACGGATGAGTGGACTGAATGGAACCATGGATACAAAGTATCTACATGGCGTGGTCTCCTCGTTGCGCAAGACTGATAGCCATTGGGAATCTTCGTCGTCTCCTGGAGTCCCAGGCAGCCGCCTTGTTAGTAAGAGTAGTGCGTGCGCCTTGGGGTTTGTTGCTTATTTGACTACTAACCCATTGACGAGCAAACGCTGAACGCATTCGATGGCGAATCCGCACTCATCACTTGGTTGTCCAGAATGCTCCACATTGACGCAGTACTCAGATCAGTACTTGAATGATGTATCTATATTCGCAGAGATAAATGTGTTTTTAAAAAATTAGTGCGTGTCGGGTCAATTCTTGGCAGCATTCAGCCGATGCCTCAAGATGACTGTTGTAGGCGACAATGAGAATTAGAATCTCGGGCACTCACCTCCAGGTCGGGGTCGTCGACTTTGCCCAAATCACCAAACTCGGTCTTGACGGTCAACGGCACGGTCAAGACACCTCCGTCCGAGGCCGAGCTTCCCAGCCGTGGACGTTTACTCGACCCGTTCTGTGACTTGCCACGGGTGCTGGGTGCATAGCCGGGACAGACCCGCCCGAAACGCACGCAGCGGTGACATCGTGGCAACTGCTTGTCGCATCTGACGTGTCGTCTCCTGCACGTCAAGCAGGGCTTGGGGGCGATCTTGTCGGTGGCCTCCGCTCCTGATGCCGCCCTGTCCGCGACAGGGAGGCCAGGCTGGACGTTCCATGGTATCAGTTGTGGTTGTGGTGGAGCCAGCGGTATGCCGACTGGGGAAGACATGGTGAGCATGTTCATATTTTTGCCGAGACAACCCTGTGGGCTATTGACCAAAGCACCGCATTCGGACTATTGCAAGCAACAAAAAAAAAGGGGGGGTGAGGGGGAAAAAAAATCCGGACGGGAGCCAGAAGATCTTGATAATTGTAGAAGAGGGGGGGGGATGGTTTGGTTGTTTTGAAGTAGTAGCTATAACGTGAAAGCGGCCCAGAGACAATCAGCGCACGCACAGCCGCTGCACAATCTGCTCCCGCACATCGTGGCAGTTTATGCTTACCCTTCGGTGACGTGCAGCTGGCTGACCTGCAACACATTAAAAAAGCCAAGGAAACAAAAGAAAGAGACGGGGATGGAATACTGAGGGGATGCGGAGCCAAACATGGGGAACGGACTTGATCTGATGTTTGGCTTGTCAGCCTGCAAGTCTGCTCTTCACCGTTGAGCTGAAGTTTGAGTTTTTTCTCAACGGGACAGATGTGGCATATACGTTGCTGGTCTCGGCTTTAAATGAAGCTGGCCAGCCGGATAATTCTCTACTCTCAGGACCAAAATGATGATGGCGTGCATGGAAATGAGACTGGAAACGGTGATTAGAGACGACGTAGATTTTTCTTCTTTTTCTTCTCCATCGTTGAGACTTTTTTTCCCCCTTTCGAAAAGGACCCCTTCTCATGAGAGGGATGATTGTTACTGCTGAGCCTCTTTCCATTGATCAAATCGTTTCTTGATCTTGAAGCCTCAGCAAAGAGACGAGATGATTAAAGATAAACTTTGACCACTCTGTCAGGGAATCGTAATCTTGCCCATCCTTGGGGCAGGGCGCGTCTCGATAACAGCTGTGTCATGTTTTCTCCCATGCGCCCACCTAGCCTAGGGTGAATAGACAGTTTGGCTAAGCCCGTCGTAAAAAAATAAACAAATAAAAATAAAACAATAAAAAAATAAAGAAAGAAAGAAAAAAAAGAAAAAGGCAATCATCTCTACTTGGGTGAAACGAAACCCTTGGCTGTGGTGTGGTGTCGACGTACAATCAGACCGAGGACCGTCAAGAGGGAAAGTGGCGATGGAATCCTGGAGATGCTGATGTGCCGGATGCACTTTATCCGACTCAGTCGCCCAGGATTTTGTCTTGACATCAGTCCTGGCCCCGACTGTCAAGTGTCGTGGGTGAGCGCCGTTTTTGGACAGTAGTTCGTACTACCCGGGAAGACTCCGAATTGTCGGGTAAAGAGAGGTGACGTTCCAGATTGCCGAAGAAAAAAACTAGACGAGGTATGATGTGACAGGATATCCAGTCCAGGCCGATGGATGAATCTGAAATGCACCATTGCAGCACTGATGGAAAATTGCCGATGAGGACAGATGGATAACGTCGGTGCAGATGGACGATGGGTGCTGCACGAACCGTTGTGTTGAAAGATAAAAATGCACTGTCTGGTGTCAGTCAGTTTGTCCGTCCTCCAGAGGCGTGGCTGGTTGAGACGACATCGACATGCATGCATGCAGGCGACTACATGGTCTGCCGACCTGATCAATTCAATCCTGCAACTGGTGACCAGCTAGACTGCTGTAGTTAACTACCCACCTGCAGATGCACTACATCACTTGGCTTGGAAAAATCGGAGCAATATGGGAATTCGAGTCAGCCATGGCAATGGCAGAAAACTATCGACGGGTGACAAACTTCAAAAACGGATCGAAACTTATTGAATGAGAACAGAACTTGAACTTTGCCTTGGCAAACACACGTGAAGGGTAGGAACAAAGATGAAGTTATTGATTGGCAGGGATGTCCCGAACACATCGAGGTAAAAATAAAGATGCTGGCGGTGTGGGGCAAGAAAACAAAAGGAGAAAGAAGAAGAAAAAAAAAGCAGAACATGAGTCTGGGACGATTCGAACCCACGTGCAAAAAAAAGTGTTGAGCTTCTCTTTGATTGAGCGTGTCATCCTTAGTGCAGGGGCCATGCTAATCTTCTCTGTATCGTTTCAAATTGACCAAATGCCCGAAGGCGAAAGACATTGTTTAAAAAAAGAATTATATACCCATTCTACCAGCTTGCTACCAACTCCAAAATTTCCCGTCAAAGCTGCTTGCCCGCCCCTTTCCCAACTTGGTACAATCCACCATTCTAAATTCATTTTCAACACAACAACAATGATCATCGTTGTAAAAATTTAAAACGTGAACCGCACAATACCACATCGTTTCCATCGCCGTTATAATTAAAAACCCAATAAATCTCCTTCTTAAACCCCGCAAATGCTCAAGACCCAAAAAGTTTGCACTGACAATCCAGCAACCTGGCCAATTATCTGATGTTTTGACTCGCCGCCGTTGGATTAACTGCACGATGATACACCTGTGCAGGCCGAGGGAGTTTCAAGCTCAAAGCATCTCTCTTCGGATGGCACCGGGGCCAAATGCTCCATCCCATCCCCAAGGCAGACAGACAGCAGAGGGAAAAAAAAGCCAGATGGCCTTGAGAGATAGATGGTCCCAAAAACAGAAAAAAAACGGGAAACAAGCTTTTTTTGCTTGTTTTCAACGGCGCTACAGCTTAACCACGCATCCATCCATCCAGCCTTCATCCACTCATGAGCCAGCTTACCGCCCAGGAGTATCTTTCAATTTGGGTTGAATCTATGCTGGGCTCGGAGACTAGGGATCAACTGCATGTGGACACACACACACACACACACACACACACACACAAACAAACACACATGACCACCCCGCCTGTACAGTGTTCAACATTGCCAGTCCACCAACCGGAGCTTCCTCCGAAGCACTGAATCGATTCAATGACGATGCCAGCGCCTCGGCGACGTTTTGTCCGATTGTTACTCCCCGTAGCTGCCATCTTCTTCGTGCTGTACCAAGCATTCTTCAGGCTATCATCAGCCGGCAGCGACCATGGCCCGATCTTGACTCAAGTTCCCCCTCCCAGGGCTGGCTCAATTGAGTTTGTCCCCTCTGGCTTCGACTGGGCCACCGGCTTCAGGCCGTACTACCCTCGGCCGCCTGCAGACCAGGCGCGGCTGCCCCCCGCCTCGGCGAGGAGGCCCATCCCACGCGTCCAGCACGCGTTCGAGACCGACCCGCCCCGAGGTGACCTGCCCGTCCAGGAGGCGCGGCAAAAGGCCGTCCGCGACGCCTTCAAGAAGAGCTGGGACAGCTACGACAAGCACGCCTGGACCCACGACGAGCTGCGGCCGCTGACGGGCGGCGGCAAGGACACGTTTGGCGGCTTCGGCGCCACCCTGGTCGACGCGCTCGACACGCTGTGGATCATGGGCCTGAAGCAGGAGTTTGTCGACGCCGCCAGGGTGGCGTGCCGGCTGGACTTTTCGCCCACCGCCATCACCAAGAGGGCCGGCAGCCTCAACGTCTTTGAGACCACCATCCGCTTCCTCGGCGGCTTGATTTCGGCCCACGACCTCAGCGGCGAGCCGGCTCTCCTGCAAAAGGCCGTCGAGCTGGGCGACATGCTGCTGGCTGCGTTTGACACGCCCACCCGCATCCCGGGGTTCTGGCTCAACTTTCACGACGCGGCAAATGGGCGACAGCATGCGGGCAGTGGCGATCCCGCCGCATCGCCGGCCAGCCTTTCGCTCGAGTTTACGCGGCTGGCTCAGCTGACCAACAACCACAAGTACTACGACGCCATCGATGTCATCTCAAACATGCTGTACAAGACGCAGAATCAGACACTGCTCCCGGGGATGTGGCCGGTGCTGCTCAACTTCCAATCGTGGGAGACGGCCGGCGTCCAGTCGCACCATGAATTCGGCCTGGGAGCCCTTGCCGACAGCCTCTACGAGTACCTGCCCAAGATGCACGCGCTACTTGCCGGGAGTGACCCCAAGTATGAGGCTATGTACCGAGTCGCGATGGACGTGGTCGAGAAGCACGTCTTGTTCCGACCCATGGCCCCACCAAACGGCAGCGGCGCCGGCCAAGGCACGGTACCCGACATACTCTTCTCCGGCACCGCCACCGTGCACGAGGACGGCAGCGTGACCAACAACAACGAGGGCCAGCACCTCGCCTGCTTCACCGGCGGCATGTTCGCCCTGGGCGGGCGGCTGTTCGACAACCCCCACCACCAAAAGATCGGCGAGCAGCTGGCCCGCGGCTGCGCGTGGGGTTACGCGAGCTTCCCGACCGGGTTGCTGCCCGAGATGTTTGGCACATCGGTCTGTCCGACCATCGACAAGCCGTGCGCGTGGGACGAAGCGCGGTGGACGAGGGAGCTCCAACCGCCGTGGGAGAAGCCAAAAGTCAACGGGAACGGGGCCGTCCACGGGTCCGAAAAGACAAAGCTGCTCCCGCGCGGCTTCACCCACGCCCGCGACGCGCGATACATTCTCCGGCCCGAGGCCATCGAGAGCCTCTTTGTGCTGTACCGGATCACGGGCCAGGATGAGCTGCGCAATATTGCGTGGCGGATGTTTCTGGACATACAGGTGGCGACGTCGACGCCGCTTGCGAATGCTGCCATTAATGACGTTACCGAGACTGGCAAGGTGAAGCAGATTGATTCGATGGAGGTGAGTTTTTTTTTTTTCTTTTTTCTTTCTTTCTCCCACACGTAAAGTTGGACAGGCTTGCGCTGCTAGTTCGACGAAAGGCTGACATCATCCGCACCCCAACAGAGCTTTTGGCTGGCAGAGACATTAAAATATTTCTACCTAATATTCTCCGACCCCAATGTTATCAGCCTGGATGACTGGGTGCTCAATACGGAGGCGCACCCTTTCAGACGACCTAAGACGCGAGACTTGAGCAAAACATAATTGAGTGTTCCAGTCGAGGGGGATAAATCATGTTTGAATCATATCAGGCAGTCAAACAAAAAAAAAAAAAAAAAAAAAAAAAAAAAAAAAAAAACAATAAAAGTCATCAGGTAAATATACAAGTGGCTTTGAGCCATCTCAAGTTAAGCGATGTGACCAGATACTAGAAAGAACTTTTGTTCTGCGCAGAACAGACATGCGCAGGTCCTACACAAGTGCCCCTGAGAAGCAACTGCATTGAAATATGAACATTTGGATCAGTTAGATCAGAAATAAGACAGTAGCTAGGTAGGTAGCCAAGTAGCTAGACCGAGTAGAAAACAAATATGATACCGTAGGTAGAACCATAAGATGGAAGGGCGAGTGAAGCAGGGCACCAAGGGTACGTGCGATTAATATGGTAGATTAGCTGCGCTCGTGTCACGCAGGCCATCCCCTAGGTAGACATGGAGAATTCGGAATCTGTCAAATGAGATTTGGTTCCAGACAACCATCCTATACGTCTAAACTAGACTGAAAAAAAAAAAAAAAACTAGCCCTCACAATGACAGACGGCTGAAGACTTTCAGCTTCTTGCCTCCCTGTCGACGGCGGGGGTTGGGGGGGAGGGGCTTGCAACTCAGTTTGTCGATGTTAAGTGGCGCAGTCGCGGGCCAGGTGGTATCGGTCGCCGGCATGTTCCCCCC
>NC_043743.1:3008421-3040540 GCF_004337985.1 Pyricularia pennisetigena
CTATTTTGCAGCGTGCAGTTCGGCGTAGGCAACCCCCTGCACTAGTTGAGGCTGAGGTTGGTAGTAGGTAGACAGGCTCGCCGGGTTGTTGCCGTGTTGGGAACGAGGCCCGCAATCAAAAGTGGAATCTGAGGATCCAATGCCACAGCAACTTGGGTGCACGGTTATTGGTTACCCCGTAGTGAGGTGACCGAGTCGCCTTTTCTAGCTGTAACATTTTCATATCAGACAGTTTGACAGCCACGGGTAGATCTTGCCACCAGAGCAAGCATTTCGTTGATTTGATTTGCCCGTCTAGTCGACGTTGGGTCCGGGGACTAGGCAGTCTACCTATGATATGGATCCAAATATTTAAACTTGAGGCGACATCTCAGCTAGTCAAGCGTGACAGTCTATTTTGTTCTATCTGCCTTTAGATCGGAAACCAGTGACAGCCACTGACGTCTTGGTCGAAATAATTCCATGAGCCTGCGTATTCTTTTTTTTTTTTTTTCCAGCAGTTTTCTCTGCATCATGCAGGGGAACGTTCTGCATAGCAGTCCGCCGCATACTTCGAACAAAGATCATTGGCGCCCGAACTAATTAGCATTAGTTCGCTATTGCTGTAAAGAAATCTGATAAATCTTCCGTCTGCAGAGAAAATGCTAGGCGTTATTGCTAAAGCTTTTTACAAAGATTGGTAGGTGAGTTTAATAGTGTTGATCATTGCAAATGAAAGCGAGCGGATGGGCCAGGCGGAAGGGAAATTATATATATATATATATATATATATGTATATGTGATGCAAAGTCTTTGTAAAATATTAAAGAAATTTCCGCATTGCCTACCCACTGTTGAAAGACCAGGATATGTGAGAAATGGAACAATACTTGCATCATGTTGAGGCTTGGGCGCTCCGTATCGTCACCGTCGGCCAGGACAGCAAACGCCCAAATTTCCCATGAGATCGTCGGGATTCGGTACAGTAGTGATTGATTCGCGGGTTGTGCGCTCGTGCGGAAGCTTGGCAGTTGATGGGTGGATGTTTGCGTGATCCTGATGCGACACGAACAAGGGGACAAGTCCAAGGACAGAAAAGCAGGAATCTTGGACTTTGTAAAGTTGCAGTTCATGCACAAATATTGTCAAAGTCTGGTGGGTAAAAGTGGGGTTGATTTTTTGTCTGTGACTTCTTTTTTGTTCGCTAGAAGTAGATGGAGCTGTGGGCAATTCAATTCAATTCAATTCAATTCAATTCACTCCCGTCTGTTTCGACGCAAACCTGGTTTCTATTCTTCTTCTTGTTCAATGTCGGTAAGGTTCGTTAGATTGTCTGCATCTGCACTTGTTACTCGCATCGACATGCAAATCCCGCTAGACGGCACGATCGGCCCAGGGGTTGTGTGGCCAAGACTGCTTTTTATACCATACAGAGTACGACCTTCTTCACAGCAATTGTGGGTATGAAACAAGGGGTGGTTCGTTGCGGGGTTCCGGAAAGCACCTCGCCTTGCATCATCAACGAATCAAGTTGCGCATGAACCAGCCCAGCACAAGCCCCATACCCAGAGCCAAGCAGACCTCGATGGCCTGGGCCTCGCCAGATAGACCCCTTAGCCCTTGGTCCACCCCTAGCGCCCCCATGGGCCGTTCAACCCGTTGAACAAAAGACACTGGCTCGGCCGCTCCCGAGGATGCCTTGACGATCTAGTCCTTGCTTTCTTTTACTCTTTACGTTCGTTTGTTGTGATCAACGTTCATTGTCGGCGCCCGTTTTTTCCTGTTGTTTTCTTTTTTTCTTCTTTTTTTTTCCTTCCTCATTCGATTGTCGCACTTGCGCAATCTTCTCTTCTCCATCGGCGTGTTCCGGAGCCATTCACTTCTTGTCTGTGACTTTTTTTTTATACACATTCTTTTTCTACCAAGGTTGACAAGCAAGCCCTTCATTCAATATCATTCAACTTGTGGAAAACTTGCCAGTGGCAGCTTCTGTTTTTAGGGACACATCAGCTCCTGAGCCTCTTTGGACGTTCTGGGGTACACCCTCTTTTTCTTCGGGATTTTTTTTTTCGCCCAAAATAGAACATACGACTTGATAACGACAACATGATCGCACAATCACTTCTCCTTCTTGGCCTATCGGCTCTATGCCAGGCCAAAGTTCAGTTCCTGGTAAGTCTGGCAACCAATACATGGCTTCATTTGAACAACACTGACCATATACCAGGGCGTTGGTATCGCGGGTGGTGACTTTGGCTGCCAGATCGATGGCACCTGTCCCCTTGGTTCGACCCAGCTTCCCCTGGGAGGTTCTGGGGGAGGCGGCGATGGGCCCGGTCAGATGAACCATTGGACCAAGAACCGCGGGTTGAACATGTTCCGGCTGCCAATTTCATGGCAAAGCCTGACAAACAATCAGCCCGGCGGACAGCTGGACGCGAGGAACTTTGGACGTTATGATCAGCTGGTCCAGACCTGTCTGAAGACGGGCGCGTACTGCATGATCGATATTCACAACTTTGCGAGGTGGAACGGCCAGATCATTGGCCAGGGCGGTCCCACGGACGAGCAGTTTGCCGGCCTCTGGACGCAGCTGGCCACCAAGTACGCGGCAAACGAAAAGGTCGTTTTTGAGCTCATGAACGAGCCGCACGACCTCGACATGGCGCTCTGGGCCCAGACCTGCCAAAAGGCCGTCACGGCCATCCGCAACGCCGGCGCCACCAAGCAGATGATTCTTCTGCCGAGCAGCAACTTCAACAGCGCCGCGACCATCATCTCCAGCGGCGACGCCGACCTCCTCATGGCCATCAAGAACCCCGACGGAACCACCGACGGGCTCCTGCTCGACATTCACAAGTACCTTGACGTCGACAACTCGGGCACCCACCGCGAGTGTACCACCGACAACACCGCCGCCTTCCAGACCGTTGCCGACTACCTCAGGAGGGTTGGACGCAAGGGCCTCGTCTCGGAGACGGGAGCATCCATGGACGGCAGCTGCATGACCGCCTTTTGCGCACAAAACGCCCTGATCAATGCGAACTCGGACGTCTTTGTCGGCTTGGTTGGCTGGGCGGCGGGCAGCTTTTCGACCTCTTACATCCTCAGTCTGACCCCTAACAAGAACGGCAACACCTTTACCGACAACGCCCTCATGAACCAGTGCGTGATAGACACCTGGCTGAACTCCAAGACGGTTGCTCCTCCAGCCCAGCAGCCCCAGCAATCCCAGCAACCTCAGCAATCCCAGCAACCTCAGCAGTCGCAACTGAACCCCCCTCCTCAGTCCACCTCGGCATATCGCAATTCCAGCGTGCCCACGACGCCTGCCGGCTCGAGCCCGGCGCAACAGCCGACCGCCGCCCCAAACGGCACGCGTCCCAGCGTGCGCCCGTCCTCGCGCCCCTCCGAATTCCTTACCCAGATCCTGCCCACGGGAATCTACGACCCCAAAAAGCAGAAGCCGAGTGACATGCCCACGACGCTGGTCATCGCCCAGGGCACGCCGACCCCGCCGGGAGTTGCGCAATCTGCCGTCCCGACCAGCGCGTCCCGCCCGTCCTCCAGCGGCTCGGACAACTTCCCAGGAACGTCGACTCCGCTCCCCACGGCCGGGGCTGGCGGCCTCGCCATTCCTCCTGCTTTGGGTCTCGCCGCCGCGATGTTTGCGGGTCTTTACTGTGTGTTATAGCAAAAAAAAAAGCTGGTCTATGTGGTGGTGGTTTTTTGAGCAAAACCCCCCCTCAACTTCTTTGTCTTTAATAGGGAATGCGCACGACTCTGTGAATTACTTGAAGCTAAACCGAATATAAAAACATGAAAAAAGTAATATTACCGAACGAATCTTTTGATTTGTACGAGATAAGATTCCATTCCTGACGCTGGCATTCTTTCAGTTTTTCGTCTGCCGGACTCGGGGGAAGGACAGACAAAGGAAAAAATAGTCTGCAATTAATAATTTATCTTTTTTTTTTTTTTTTTTTTTTTTTTTTTTTTTTGTCGGATGTAGCAGTGGTCGTAGGGTTTAGAAAAGACAAGACAGAAATGTGTCTTCAGCCATCTATCTCTTTGAGGCTGTACTCATGAATCTCTTCTTGGACGGTATCTTGGAGCTTTGGACCTACAAACCGGGGTTAGGAAGTCAGGGGTAACTGCATGTTCGATTCTATGTTGAATTCGAAAAGTTTTCAACGCAAGCTTGAACAATTTGCACGTTGTCTATCTGCCTGCCGTAGGTTCCCAAGAGTTTGACCATGCCTCTTATCAACAAAATATCCTACTGACTCGTCAGAATACCCTTGAATTCTCATCCGTACGCAAGAAACAGTGTTTCATTGCGGTCTATTAGCTATATCATAATATGCGGCAACCGGATGGCCAGCATTCCCAGCATAAGTCATCTATCCCGAACACAATGTACAAAGCAGAGCGTAGCAAACAGAAAAGAAAAAAGAGGACCTTAGAACAAATCTTTAAACTGAAGGTAAACGCCAGCATCACCCATCCCCAGCCCATCCCCAGAAGGCCCTTGTCCCTCATTATTGCCTTCGTTACCACCTCCACCCCCGACGGGACTATATCCAGACGGTGGAATACCAACAATGGAGGAAAAAGTCGACGATCCGCGCCCAGAGTTGGCAGCGGCGTAGTCGGATTCGCTCATCGATGTCATTTGGAGCCCGTTTATGCCAAAGCAGCCCTCGAATATGGTCTTCATCTCGCTCTGGAGCGCGAGGCCATTCTGCTTGTCGTCCAGCCCGTGGTCGTGACCATACGGAAAACCAGCAGCGGGTGAGATTCTGCTCGCTGGCGAATTCCCATTGTCTCCCTGCTGGACGTGCTGGGGCTGGCCGAGCTGAGGAGGCGGAGGGTAGTTCGAGGACTCAACATTGTTGCCGCCGCCGTTTTGCGAGTACATGTAGTCGTGCATGCCTGTCATGGAGGTCATCCCAGACGCAGACATGCCCGACCCGTGGATAGAGAGGTCGTCCGCCTGGTTCCCTGAGGTGTGTTGCTGCTGCTGCTGCTGCTGCTGTCGGCCATTGACCAAGTTGCTGCTTCCATTTTCTTCAAGTCCTACACGCGCCGTGTAGTTCTTTAACGATTTTACGGTGCGCCATAGTCGTTGGGATACCCAGCTCTTGGCTGACATGTCCTTGATGAGCTCCAGAGCAGTGTAAAAATCCGAACGCACGACGCTGCTAAAATCGACGGGCGCATGTGCCGAAGCGAGGAAGAGAACCGCCATTGCTGAGGTAAGAAATTGATGGTAAAAGACCTGGAGTCGCCTGTACAGATTGGTCGAGTCGTTAAGTTTCTTGAGATATTGTATGGTCTCACGTGCAAGGTCGACGACCTTCCGAGCCAACTGCATGTTGTTTTGGATACTCATGGCGCTGTGTAGCACAGGGGTATGTAGCCAGATGCGCATCTGTGATTTTTGGGATTTGGTCGTGGTGAGCCATCCTGCCGTCATGCACATAAACAGGACGCATCAGTACCTACCTGGTTCAGCCTTAGCCTAGTCCACACCTGCAGCTTCTGGGTATTGTATGTCAAACTCGACGGTAGTGGCACCATGTCTAGCGTTGGGGACTTGACCTCGCTTGGCAAACAGTCGTACCAATCGACAATTTCACGATCGAGGGCTTCAAACTCTTCTCTCTTGAGATCAAGGACGAAAGCTGGCTCGAAATAGTCCACCAGCCTCCAAATTTTGGCGCCCAATCTCGAGTATGTTATCATGGCCGCAAGATACGGGTATTCCTCCTGCATGGTTCTTGGTTAGCCCGGGTTGACTGGGTCCACATGTTCCACAAGGACAAGACAACCGAAAATTGCCATACGCACCATTTGTGGTAGCCCAGGATCTATCATGTCATCCTGCACAGCAAAAGGCAGTCCGGTCCCAAAACTCCATCTCCTGTCGAGCACGTACGAGGCCCAGAAAGTAGTGATTGCTGTCTTGCGATCTTCTTGGGGAATCTTCATCAACCCTTCACGGCGATGAAGTCCCAGCTCAAGGCAGAGTCGTGTGACCTGCCCCACGACGCGCCATGCGAATATCTCCTCGTTGTTGAGGAAGCGGTATCCAGCATAGAGGCAAAGGACCGGAAGATTTGCGACCTCGCTGGGCTCGCTCATCAGCTTTCGATCCAGAATGTGCCGGATGGTCTCAAAAAGCTCCATGGCCTTGGGGCTATGTCCATGCCCTTCAACAACCATGGCACAGCACATGATTATTTTGAGCTTGAGTGTTGGTGTGTCCATTAGATTCACATCCTGGATGAACGCTGCATTGTCGTCCTTTCGTTTGGTGGCTTCCATCCAGCTCGCCAGGTTGCGAGCATGGTCCATGACGGCCTCCATGTTTGCGACTGGATACATGACTCCAATCTCTTCCTCATGCACCCTGCAGAGCCGCAGAATCTCGCTCTTGTCGTATAACCAGAGCGGGTCAGTCGCCCGCTTAGGCGCTGAAGGATCCAGGGGAAGGGATGCTGGAATCATGCCGGGAGGCGACATTTCGAGAGCTTCCTCGCCAGCACCGCCGCTGTCGTCATTCCCCTCATTGTTGTAGCCCATGTTATGCATAGAGGTCTTTGCGACGTTAACGCCATAAAGACTACTCGTGGGACCACGAAAACCGGGCGGTGGGAAAGGTGGCAGGGACTGTCGCTGCAGCGCCGGGTCGGTGTTTGACGATGTCGAGTTCGAGACGGACGGAGCTACCAAACTGCTCACTGCGGGACCGTTGCGCGGATCGGCGGATGGGGACATGTGGTGATGACGGGCATCTGGGTGCAATGTGTCTTGGCGTAACGAATTCATGTTATCAAAGAGCGTATTTACTTGCTCCTGCAGCTTTGCTATCTGTTCCGTCATTCGCTTGTAGTCGTCCGACTCCTTGAAACTGCTCGAGCAGCAGTTTGGAGAATAGAGACATGCTAGGTTCAGATGCCCGCATCGCTGGCATGGTTGTTGGCCGTTACATTTTATCTTGCGTCGCTTGCATTCGTTGCTAAAGGGGGAGCAGTCTCGCCGTCAGCCCGGGCGGAACTTGGTGCAGGATTCGGGGATGTTCTTTACCATGCTATAGATATGTACTGGATACCATCGTTAGCACTGTACAGGGGGGACGGGCGGCAGGGGCGCACTAACTCTGTTCCTCTTGCTTCTCTGCTGTTTCGGACCGGACTCTTCGTCTTCGGGCCGTCGCTTGTTGGCTGTTCGAGCGCCGCCGGGCGAGGAAACACTGGGCGACTGAGACGCAGCATCGGCGGGATTGTCCACGCGCGGCCCGGCTTGCGGCATCAGCAGGGAGCCCACAGATGTACCGCCTGCGGCTATACTCGGTGGTTGTCTTAAAAATTGACGCAAATCGCTGACTTGATCTTCCAACAAGTCCATATCTGTGTTCAAGGGGCTTCGGTACGAAGCATGGCAAAGGCCCATCTATAGTCGTGACGAGAAGAAAAAAAAAAAAAAAAAAATCCCACTCAAGATGCACTCGCGGCTGGATGCGGTTCAGTGCCCGCTGTCGGCCTGGCCCGCACTTTCCAAGTTCTGAACATCCCCACGGCCCCGCCGCTGGGAACTCCCGCTCACGTGATTGGTTCTCGAGCTCCATCTAGCCGTGAGTTCAAGACGAGGCTAGAGAAATACCAGTAGCGAGCTAGAATAATCAGGGCTGAAAAAGAAACTGACCCAGAATATAGAATTAGACGTCGTCGCGTATGACGAACCGAATGGTACAGACAACGAACGCCAAGGATTTATGACCAGCACAAAATGGTTGCGCGATCTTCGACTGTCATGACCCATTTTTGATTATTGCAGCTCGGACTCGAAGATGATCCCTGCCTTCTTGCCCCTAGTGACGACTTGACTAATTCCAGAGCTTCTGATTGGCCAATCTCACTTATGTAGGCAATGTCTGCCTACGAAGTGCTTGCCAGCTTTTGTTTGCGACCATACCTGTACTGGTCATGATGAAAGTATGCCTACGTCTGATACCAATGTTGCGTGTATCAAAAGGGAGCAAAAAAAAAAAAAAAAAGGAAAGGTAAAAATAGGAAAAGGAAAAAAAAAGAGACGAAGAAGAAGAATGATTGGTGCTAAAGCCGTCAAGCTTAAAAGCTGGTCAATTCCGACTCGCTAAACTACCTACAGGTTATTCCTATTGATCGCCGTCAAGACGCGACCGCGGCAACTTCCGAATCCTACGCGCTTGCCCTTGTCGCCACAAACGCCTCGCAACGTAACAGTGTCGCCGTCTTTCAAGAATTTTCGTGCGTCCATGCCGTAGAGCAGGACATCCTTCTTCCCACCCTCTGTCATCTCCAACAAACTTCCCTTCTCGCCTGCCGATGGCCCGCTGATTGTGCCTGACCCCAGCATGTCTCCTGCCCTCATGGAGCAACCACCCAAGGTGTGGTGAGCAATCATTTGCGGGAACGACCAGATGAGATGCTTGGAGCTGGTGCGAGAGATCGTCGTGGTGTCGCCTTCGGGGGCTGTTTGCAGATTCAAGTCAGTGGGGACCGTTGAGGGCGGGGCGGAGAAAAAGCGCGAAAACATGACACGGAGGGGGGGGGGGGTTATGTTGCTCACTTGTCAGGTCCACCTCGAGGTTGATGTCAAATACGGTGTCCTCTCTATCCTCCGTAATGTAGTCTTGCAGCTTCACGCCAGTGGACACGCTGGGCTTCGTCCGGAAAGGCTCCAGGGCATCCGCAAGAACCACCCAGGGGCTAATGGACGAGCAAAAGTTCTTGCTGTTGAACGGGCCAAGAGGCACATACTCCCAAGCCTGGATATCCCTCGCGCTCCAGTCGTTGAGGAGCACATAGCCAAAGATTCGATCAGCGGCGTTCTTGATGGGCACCGGTTCCCCGATCGGGTTTGTCGGTCCACCGATGAAGCAGCCCAGCTCTAATTCCATATCCAGTCTCCTCGAGGGAGCCGTCGTCGGCACCTTGGGCTCTGCGGCGGGGTCCAACAGAATCTGGCCCCAGGGACGAGTGACGGGCGTCCCTGAGACAACCACCGTCGAAGCTCTGCCGTGGTATCCGACCGGCAAGTGGGTGTAGTTGGGCTGCAGCGCATTCTCCGGATTCCTGAACAGGCATCCGACCATGTACGCGTGGTGGTAGCCAGCATAGAAGTCGGTGTAGTCGCCTATCTCCATGGGCAAGTGCATCTTGACCAGACGCTGCGACAAGAGTGCTTTTTCTCGCAACTCGGCGTTATCTTTGAGAAAACCTGGCGTCGATGTGTCTGTGGCCAACAGGCCTTGGATGGCTTCCCGAACCTGGCGATGCACCGGCCTGCCGAGGGCCGCAAACGCGTTCAGCGTGGGGCGCGAGAAGATGCCCTTTTCTGCTTCCTTGAGCATCGGGAAGACATCGTAAAAGTCGACTTGTTGCTCGAGAGCCTTGAGGTCAAGCACTGATGACCCAATCGCAATTGCTGCCCGGGGAGTTGTGTCGTTCTGGGTGCTGATGATGCCAAAGGGGATGTTGGCCAACGAAAACTCGCTGTCCTCATCGACATCTGGCACCCACGTTCCTGACATGGTTGTCGAATTCGAACTTTTGTGTGATTAGGCAGCTGAATTGGAACCAGGCAAGTTGTCGGAAGTGGAAATGCTAACGACTCAAAAGTTTTCAGATAATTAATTACTGCTTAGTTTTAAAATCTTGATGTGCCACAAAGTACGTATGATGGTAGTCTTTGCCCAAGTACCTCTTTAAGCCGCGCGGGGTTCCTAAGCAAACAAGCCGATGCAGGCCGTGCCAAGGCGGAAGGCCTGGGCCCCACTTATATCCATCTCGCCCCATTGTGTTGTGTCACTCAACTTCAAGCCGGATCGTTGTCCTCGTCAAGGTCAACCACAGCTGCCCTGAGTCCATCGGCAACTTTCAGGACAAACTTTCAGGACCGACTGGCAGGCAAGATGATTTTCTAGCGTATCCCTGTAGGTGTGGCAGTCTTTATGCTACATACTTGATCTTGAAAACCCAGCAAATCTCGTCATTGTCCAACAGCTTCTGGTCGACTTTTATTTTCAAGCTCTTGTCGCCACCTCGTCCGCCTGGCGACCCTGTAATTTTAAAGTCAAGCTTCTCCCCTCCCTCGACGCCGAGCATGCTCACCTCATCGCCCTCGAGCACAGGTACCGCCGCGGGGATGGTCACATAGCCATCTTTTCCAATTTTAGGCTTCTCCAGGAAGAGCGTGTAGAAGGCGTCCTTTGCCCGCGTGAATCTCACGTCCGGAGTGGCGCCGTCACCGCTTCCCACAATCTGGCTCAAGGGGAACCAGTAGGTCGTGTTGTAGATGCTGGCTTCGTGTAGTTTGATCCACCGCCCGGCGATTCTCAGGTTGTCCGCCATGATGGGCGCGATGGTTCCGTCGGCCTTGGGTCCGACGTTGAGCAGGAAGTTGCCGTTCTTGGAGACCATGTCCACAAGCGTGTGCACAATCGTCGTCGCGTTCATGTACTCCTCATCTCGAGTGGCGCGGTTATACCCATAGCTGTACGGGTCCATGCCCCTGTTGGACTCCCACTTGAATTCCTGAGCGCTGCTAAAGGTCTTGTACTCGGGCGTGTCAAAGTCGGCCGCGTGGGCGGTCCCGCAGCGGCTGTTGATGGCCACCTGGCGGTTCTGCCTGCGTGCCTCGTTCCACCAGCGCGCTGCAAACTCGGCGGTGCCGTTTGCTGCGCCGCAGTCGCACCACATGATGTCGGTGCCGTACTTGTACGCCAGCGTCTCCATCTGCGGGACTTGGAGGTCCGATATAAAGTCGCTGATGGGCACGTAGCCTGTGTACGGCTCCTTGACGCCCGTGTAGGGGTTCAGAGCCAGACCGCCCGTCCACGAGGTCGTGCCGGGGCTATCCGTCTTGTTGAACTGGTCGAAGCCGTACTTGGCCCACTCTGGGTGAAACCACTCGGGCAGCGAGAAGTAGGTGCCTCGCTTCATGGTCGGGTGGTACTTTGCGGCAGCCTCGAAAAGCTCGCCTAGCAGATCCCGCTTGGGACCGTAGTGCAAGGACGTGCGGTTCGATGTTTTGCCGGCGTCGAAGATTGCAAATCCATCGTGGTGCTTGGTGGTTAGGACAAAGTATTTTGCGCCAGCGTCGGCGATGAGATCGACAATTGCTTTGGGGTCGTATTTATCCGCCGTGAACTCTGGAAAGGTGTCGTCGTAGGCCCAGTCTTTGCCGTAGGTCCTCAGTCGATATTCCCTGAATCCCGAACGGTCTGCGGGGGGTGGATGCGTAGAGTACCACCAGAACCATTCAGCGTAGCTCTCGTATGGGGTTGAGTTTCCTAGTAACCAGGGACAAGGTTAGCAACCAAGTTGCATAGAAAAGCTTACTTTGGGAGGAGAGATTTACCCCAGCCTGTGACCGCGTAGGGTCCCCAATGTAAAAAGATGCCAAACTTGGATTCGTCAAACCAGTCTGGCGACTCATGCTTGGCCAAGCTGGAAGAGTCGGGTGTCCACTCGGTCAAGCCCACTTCGACGTTGGAGAAAGTCTTGCTCTGTTCACTCTTGCCGTCTTTAACATGCGCAACCACATCTACGGGCTTTGCTGTCCCGCCCTTGACGCCAACGTAGGCCTTTTGCTGGTCACCTGGACACAGGCGCTGAACGACGCCAGGACGCACAGTTGCAAGCCCAGCGCCGGTGAGCTCCACCGTCAGCCCCTTGCCCGAAACGCACTCGGTGCCGGCATTGTTCAGCGTGACCTCGACGACCTGCGTGTCGTTGTCCCACCACTTCTGGGTGGGACGCAGGCTCTGGATCTCGACGGCCGAGCCGCTGTACAAACTGATGGAGAATATGTGCAGCCTGCTCTCGGAGACGTTGGTCGTGGTCGGGAGGGTGATGGAGGCGAGCTGCTTGCCGGGCGTGAGGGCGGCGGAACGCTCAAAGATGTGCGTCGTGTTGTAGTTGACTTCTCCGTGCCCCGTGTACCGCGAAGGCAGGATGATTTCTCCGCGGTTGATGGTCAGAAAGTTGAAAAAGGACAGCGACCGCAGCTCGTACAGGGACGTCGTGTTGTCCGTGTAGGTAAACGTCACGTTCTTCGACACGCTGGCGGTCTCCAGGTCGCCTGCCACCAGGAACGAAACACTGAAGAAGGTTCCGTTGCCGGTGGAGGGTGCGGGGATCGTTTGCCCGGCGCAGATGACATTGTCGGGGTTCCCGGGTCCAGTGTATCCGGGGAAGCTGAATTCGATGCCAGTCTGGGTGGATGTGTAGACCTTGCTCTTGAAGCCGGGGTCTGGGTACGAGTCGTTCTTGACGTCAAAAGCGGCCTCCAGTGGTTTGCGCCCGAATCCCTTATTGTTCATGAGTGTGCTGAGATCCAGGGGCATGGATTTGCCATTGAGGCCTGCTGCTTCAACCGCATGTGCGGCGCAGAAGCCGATCACAATGGATCGAGCCCAGCCTATCATTTTTTTTTTTTTTTTTTTTTTTTTTTTTTGAACGAGAGTTAATGAGATCCACGGACTCAATGGGTGACCCGTGAAAATGAAAAGTCAAACCATAAACGATACAGAGACATGACCTAAAGTTAGCTTTTGAACCAATTCTTTTTTGTTCCGCTTCGGACCCTTTCGGGGAAATCTACGCCGTCCTGGATCCTCAATCCCCTGCTCAATGTCCCCACGAAAGCACAGTGACATCAGAGGAGCCATCAATTCAGTCAAGGTTGGAACCTGTCGAGGTAACGTTTCTTGCCTCTTATCAACAAGCGTGATGGTTGAAGGTGACGAGGCTTTGTCCTGGACTCCACTTCCCCGCGCTCATCTCTTCTCCCAACTGCGGGGGATATTGGCTTGAAGTTTCCCCCGCCGGATTTGTCGACGGCAATCACACGAAAGCAAAGTAGGTAGACATCGGAATACGCAGCGCATGGTCTGAGAAGAAAAAGAAGGAGAAGAAGAATAGAAAAGGGTTGTGTGATGGGCAGGACTTGGAATCATGAAAAAAAAGTCTACGATTGACAAAGAGACGCGTCTTTGTGGTAGTCTGGTAGATAAGATGTGGAGAAAGGGAAAACGCGCCATGTGGGGTGAGGACAAGGACAATTGTACATGGGTTGCCAAATCTGGAAATAGTTTTACTATGGCATTCCTTCAACCTCAAAAGACAGCGTGAATAACAGCAGAGAGAAAATGTGGTCCTGAGCTAGCTGCCCTGTTTGATTCTGGCCATCAGTATCATCTTATCTTAGTTTCTCACCTCTATCATCATAATCTCGTCCCACCGACGAGGGTCTCCCAACGTTACGGTCCTTGTAATTGTTCATATCTGAACACCGGGTCTGATAAACACCCTTGAATCCTTGATATACTAGCCTGTAGACTAGCTCCACCAAAAGGCCCAACTGGAAATATATTGGGGGAGCGGCTCAAAGCATCATGAAATTATACTAATCTTTGCATTTAGCTATCGCCGCGATATTTTACTAAAAGGAAACAAAAGAAGAAAGGCAACAATCATGCTGGTGTCAGGAGTTGGACATGATCTTCCCATCAAAGTTCTCCAGAAGAAAATAAGCACAGTCGCTTATACAAGCAGCTTGTGGAGGGGTTGGGACGGGCACCAATTCACCACACCAGCTAGAAATTTGTCGTGTGAATGAGGTTTGAGTCAGCCAGTTAAAGTTGCGGAAGCGATTCGCAGGTTCAACCGTGTATGGCGTGCTTGACAGGTACCAAAGAGAAAGAAAGGAACGGACAGATGCCGCCCAGTGGTAAAGGGCGGATTTCGTTAGGTCATACCATAACAGTTGGACCGAGCTACCAAGGATTCGCTAGCAGTTACAGCCATCTGGAGGTCTTAGGCCGGTTCCTTTATGTAGAGTTATTGTATCGCTTCTTGAAACAGAAGCATTTTGCGCGATATTATGTTCTGAGTGTTCCAACATGAACTGTGATAACCCAAGTCGCTACTGTTTTTCAAAGAGCAACATCCTGCGCAACCCAAGGCCAGAGTCAGTTTTGCCCAAAAAAAAAGGCTGCGTTTTTGACCGGGTCTTCGCTGGAATCGATTTAGTTAAAGGGAGGCCCGGCTTCATATTGGCATTAGTTAAAAAAGTGGAGGAAACCACTCAAGGGCATTCACCCCCGTGTTGTAATGACAAGCATATAATTTCGAGCCGAGACATTCCCTCGAATCTTGTAGGTGAGATGGTCGTTTTAGTCCCTATTATAGACAAGCCACTTCGTCAATGAGATGGAACAATAGTGCATCAGTGCTTGTGCTCAAGTTTAACTTCAGCAGGTGGCCCTCAATATATGCTCGACCCATGTTATAGAACACGAGACTTATATAAGGTTTGCATTTCCCCAGACCTAAAAAGGAAGTAATAGCTGCCGTCGGGACACAGCCGAATAGGGCTAAAAACAACCCGACGGGTCGTATAATAGCTAGACCTCAGCTCTCAAAAACTGACAAGAATTGGAGGGATGACAGGCAGGCAAAAGTACTGGAGAAGCACTAGGGCAACAGCTATGGCTGTTTTGTTCAGGGGCCACCATAGGATTAGAATACAACTTGTTAAAGGTCAGTTCAATAAAAACCCACACACCAACGGCATCAATCATCTTTGCACCCGCACAGAGAAAGTCCGCGGGGCTTAACATGTCGTCCGCAGAGCAGAGCGCTGAGAAATTACTGCCTTCTCATTATGCGCGCGCACCTGTCCATGTCAAACCGGAGACAAATCGAAATCACCGTAACCAAACCCCGCAGAGAGCAGCCCAGAAATAAAACGAGGCAAAACAAAGCCAAATGGAGCAAAATCCTGGAATCAGATAGAAAAGTCTCAATAATTTGTCCTCAAGAACCAAGAGCAGAATTCGCATTCCACCTCAGATATACGCCGTAGTATGAGGCGATTCTCCCATGGCTGCGGATAAATTCAAGGTGAGGGTATTGAAGTTTTATTGTGTGGTGGTGTTTGCCGCACAACAGTGGAAAAGCCTCAGGGGTCAGTCAGAAGTACCGTACCCACCATGCTTGGAGGCAGGCGTGAGTGGACATGGTAGACACTCAAAGAGTTCCATGATTTTTTTTTGTCTAATTGCCAAAAATTGTGCCTTTCCGGTTGAGTGCTTAATATTGATGAACCCGTTGCAGCATAGACTTCGCCCCAGAACAGAGGCTACCGGTTGTTCTAGCCGCGCTGGTGGTGAGCAAGCTGGGGGTCTCCGGCAACGGGTACGATTCTTATATTACAAAACAGCAATACCCATCGACAACATGCGGAATGGTCGCATGAAATATGGCTATAACTTAACTATGTCCACATACGGATAGCTTGTAACATAGACAGATTACATAACGTGTGGACGAGGAGTGCCAGTAGACAGACAAAAACCAAAGCTGTGCACATATTTGCTCGTCGCTGGCAATTAGTGCGACGAGTATACTCTGTACAAAATCAGAAACACCAAAAGACAAAAAAAGAAAAAAAAAAGTATTATAGATGCAGCATCACCAAGCGCGCAGCCAAAGCTATTGTGACCCCACCAAGACTGTTGTTGCCTATTTAGTGCTGCAGTTGGCTTGGCGTGCAGCACGCAGCGGCCCGATGCAGGCAAGGGGGGGAGGGTTGTTTTTGTATTAATTTCCTTCTGCATGCGCGCCAATCATGTCAGCGATCGACAACAGGGCCCAAGTTAAATTTATGCTTTCTGGTCAAGTGAACAAGGTCGGCGGTGATCTACGAATCAATTCCCGAGCTGTTGGCCTTAACCCCAGAACTGGATTGCGGAGAACCAGCCAAGGATGTAGGTTGATCGCCATTCGTGCCGAGTGCTCTTCACTTTTGTGCCAGGGACAGCCCGGTATGGATTTGGACCATGTCATGGATCTTGAACAAATGTTCAAGATCCATGACAAGCACAAGGACGGAATGCAAAAGTATTCTACTATGGTAGACGTTGTTCAATGAATCGTGGACAAGATATGACGTAGTGTGGCTTCCAATAATATCGCTTTCGAGACTTACGTCTTTCCAAAGTCACACCGAGATAAGTGGTAATGGGGAGAGTGATAAAGTAAAATATCATTTGGCGTGAAAAAGACCCATGCTTCCTCATAACGCCGACATGCAACCCATGAACTATGTGCCCGCCCAATATATACATGAAAAAAAAGAGATAGATTAGAACCCTTCACTTCCTGGTGAAGCTGATCGCAAGGCGACTGGTATCAGTGAGATGCCATTGTAAAAAAAAAAAAAAAAAAACACAAAACAAAAGGAAAATAGTCTTTTGAGCAAAAACACCACCGTCAGTCAAAACATAGCCACAACCCCAGCTTTTGTTTCTTTTTTTTTTTTTTTAAATATAAAAGCTGAGGAAGTTGGCCAGCAGAAAGTTGTAGCTCTCGTTTCTAAAGTTGTCCGGGATCAACTTGGCATTGTTGGCAAAAAAGTTCATCAGCTCCTGCTTCTCACTCCATTTGGGCCAGTACATTATGTCCTTGATGCCCTTGTTGGGGTCCAGGTTGTACAGAAAGTTGGTATAGTAGGAGACGGTGGTCCTGCTCGCGTAGTTGGGGAGGATTCCGTAAAAGATCTGCAAGAGATCGCTGCCGTGGAACGTGCCCACGATGGGGGTGCCGTAGTCGTAGCTGGACAGGTATGACCACGAGGGGACGTCCGGGTTCAGGGTCGCGGAGGCAAAGAGGAACAGCCGACGAGTCAAGGTGAAAGTGATGTCGCCCAGGATGGCGGAAAGACGCTTGAATTGAGGGTAGACCTGATTCGATGTACCGGTGCGGAACGGCGAGCCCTCGCGCGGGTCTTCGGGATATGCGTTCACCAGACCTTTGATCTTGTTGATATCAGTTGCTGGGAAGAAGATCTCGCTGAGATAGGTGACGAGCTTCTCGGTAGTAGTGATGTTGGTCTGGACGAGGGAGAAAAACGTTCCCTCATCCTCCTGGTCGCCAATGATCATGGGGACGGGGTAGTACCGCTTCCCAAGGACCAGAACGTCAGGGCTGGCAGTGAGAACCTTGCCATCAGGCCTGGGGAGATATGACAGCGCGACCGAGTTGTAACCCAGAAAGGCCGGGGGCGCGTTGGCTGCCTTGAGGAATTTGTCGTAAGGGAGCTCGCGGAGGCATTTCAGCGTATCACTTCGACCCGAGCAACCACCCGCCTTGACGACTGTGTTGTAGACCACCTTGCCCTTGGGGCAGTCGACCCGATCAGCAGGGATGATGCTGCCAGAGTTCATGATGGCGCCGCGGAAGAGTGGCTTGCCCTTGTAAGTAGCGTTGCCATCGTACAGGGCCATCTGGTCAAACACCGAGATGGCGCCGGCAGACTCGCCCCAGATGGTGACCTTGTCGGGATCGCCGCCGAACGCCTCGATGTTGTCGGCAACCCACTCCATGCCCATGCGCTGGTCCAGCAGCCCAGCGTTTGCGGATCCCTCAGCCAAGATCTCCTCGCCTGGCATAAAGCCAAAACCTCCCACGCGGTAGTTTACAGCCACGAAGATGAAGGGTTGGCCTTGCTTCACGGCCCTCTCAAGAATCGGGGTGCCAGAGTACATGGCGTTGCTGCCAAGCTGTTCCATGGGGGTATGTTGTTAGCGCCGGCGATGTGCAGATGAGGTAAACGACGACGACATACCTCGAAAGCACCGCCGAAAATCCAGAATAGTACAGGCAGCTTGTCACCAGCCTTGACACCTTTGGGCCTCTGCACGTTGATGTTCAAGCAGTCCTCGGTCGCGTCCAGGACCTTTTGGAAAAGCCCCTTGTTGATCAGGTTTCCGAGGACCTGTGTCAACAAACCGCCACTCACGGTGGAGAAGATGAACTGTGGGCATTGCGGCGGGATAATCATGGAAGCGTCGAATTTGCCGAGGGGCTTCTTCAGTCGCACAGGAGGCCTCATGCGCAGGTCGCCGACTGGTGGTTCCGCAAAGGGGATGCCCTTGAAAGACTCGACACCGCCAAGGACAGAGCCCTTGATTAAAGACCCATCCTTCATCTCTACCTGTGGTGACTCCTTGCGTTCCTCGATCCTGAACGCCTCTTCTGGCGCTCGCAGATCAAGTGGGACTTCGAGCCCGGAGAGGTTCAGCTGTGGGAGTCGTGGGTCCACCGGTGGCAGTTGCTGAGTTATAGTAACTCTAGCATGGACACCGGCTGCCGCCAGGACGATGGCTGAGAGAGCGGAGAGGACGGAGCCTTTCATCGTGTGCTACCCCTCCTTGGCTGTCTTTGGCGGGGGTCACACAAGGCTTGAAGCTACGTGATGAAACAAATGAAGGTAGTTCAAGTGGTATCAATCTCAGCTAAGAGACGAAAAGGGTAACGGTCAACCAAGGGGGATGGGCGAGTGTATGGGAAGGCACTTGACGAACACCAGGACATCGGGGGAATAAGGGAAGCATGAGTGACGGGATATATATACTTACTTATTGCTTGCTGGCAGAGCACTGTTTGTGTGGGATGTGGGCATGGTCAATACTTTCCAATGGTGGGTACTACTACATGCAGACAGCCTGGCTGGGCGACTAGACCAGTTTGGCCGAAGATCCCCGCGTCTCTTCCCAAAAGGTACGAGATTTCGTGGTCTCGATTCCGTTTTGTTAGAATCCGCTTTACGGGATAATCGACGCACACGCTGCACTGCCAGTAGGAAAGGTTCCCCTGCCATTGACAACGGTTGTTAGGTCATCCATCAGGAAGAAAACTAGCGGGAAACTTCCAGAAGTCAACTTCTCAAGTTCAGACGAGAAAAGGTCAGTTCTTGTCCATCAATGCCCTGAAGACGGCTAGGCCGGAACTCGCAAGTCCTGCTCTAAAGCCCGGGAGCCTTGAGCGAGCCCATGAAAGCCCGGTCAATACGGATGCCAAGGCCAGTCTGTTGAGGTACAGACTCTTTTTTTTTTTTTTTCTCTCTTTTCGTGGAGAGCACTTCCCACACATCTTTTATTGTTCCTTTCACGACACTGTCAAACAAGGTTAAAGTAAAGCAAGGGCAGCGATCAGGGATTTGTGCTTTTCTGCCCTGGATCTTTTAGAGTAGTAGACCGACCAGGTGCCTCCGCAATTCGACGAGAAATTTGGTCTGGGGAAAGGAGTTATTTGCCTACTTGGGCCAAGTTCGCCGTATGGTGTGGGTACTGTACACAAGACCCCCCGACCATTACGGAGCTGGGGTGGAGGGTGTTAACATTGCGGTCAAAGTCATGGGTTGGCTGGCTGCCTGGCAATGTGGACGCGCATAATAGTGCGGGGGTATTAAGAGATTGGCCAACTTCAGCTCTAATGAGCAAGGGTCATCATCGCATGAGGAAAAGAATAAAAAGCAATTAAATAGAAAGAAATCAAATAAAAAGAAAATTAAAATGTATCTCAACTGCTTGGCAACGTGGTTGCGGGCCGTTGTTAAATTCGCTTGTCAACTCCCCTGATTCGTGTGGGCATCGGAGAATCAAGGGTAGGGAAAATAAAGATAGAAACAATACTTCGCTCTCGGATGGATTTGCATAGGGACGCGCCACAAAAGCTAGGGGCGATTTGGCAAGCCACTCGTCGTTAGCCTGAACTTGATTCGCGCAGGTTGCGCCAAACGGCACGTAGCCGGGACAACTAGTCGCAACACGGGTAAAAAGAGCGATGGCCCCGAATTAGGATCTGAAAGACGCACATTCGATATGCAGAGTGAAAGTAGGAGGGTAGCGCGAGTTCCGATGGCACATGCAAAATAATTCAAGTTGGTGTGTTCATGAGCCTGAAGAGACGATCACCCCCTCTTCGACATTCTTGGTTTTCATGAGGGGGGAATAAGCAGTACCTCGGCAGACTTTTTGATTTATGAGTTGCCATGGATTTGAATTATTGTGTTCATGATCATGTACTGGATCGATGCGCCAATCAATACTTGGCTGCATTGTCACGTAGTTGGTTGTGATTGCATTCATGCCCGAAGAGGATGAGGAAAAGAAGTATGTTGATGTGATGTGCAGAGTTGTTGTGGGCTACCGTGCTCGGGTCCGCATTTGGGCTTGTGCGGTTCGGTTTCAGTTTTNNGTTTTTTTTTTTTTTTTTTTTTTTTTTTTTTCTCCTTTTTTCGTCCTTCTTTCTTGTTTTGGCCCCTTTGATAATACTTCCTTCCTTTTTAAAGTTGACAAGCCTAGCTTCCCCGGAGCACCTGCACTTTAAGTGGATTTATATTTTATGGGGAGCGCTTCACGGAGCTTGGACCGCCAGATCGCAACGTGGGGGATGGCCAAGCGCCCCTGCTAGGTCAGGTCCCTTCGTACCTACTTGGTTAGCCAGGCACTGCTGGGCTGTGCGTACCGTACCATCAAAGGGACCTTGCCAAAGAAAATCGAGTCATTGCACGTGCATGCGACCTGGATTCCACTTCAGGATGTGAAAACAATGGTAGTTGATGAGGTCGTATCGCGGGGTACAATGGAGGTTGCTCATCTGACTGCCGGCTTTGGTTGATTGATGTTGGGGAAATACTACTTGCCATTGCTGCCCTAGCTTCGTAATCGTGCAGACAAAGCAATATCAAGCACGGATTAATTATCGCAACAAAAATCGTCGTAACGAGGGGACAGTGGACGTATAAGCATCACTGTTGTCGCAAACATCTCGTTTACCCACTTGGTCATCTTCATCTCTAGCTAGGAATAGATTCCTCGAGAGCTGACGCAGCATCCAGACCAAGTCACAGACTGATCGAGTGCTTAGAACAGCAGCGACTTGTGCGTGGCATTGCCAGCGGCAGTTGATTGTATGAAGTATATAGGAAAACCTCGAAATGAAAATCACGGTGTATACGGGTGCGTTGATATAGATACGAAAACGAACACAGCGACGCGGGGAGGGAGTCTTTAGTATTACTAGAGAGACTCAGACTCAGACTCAGACTCGCACATCACTGTGTGTACCTTGATCCTGGAAGTTTAGTAAGACAAAACGCGTAGGAACGACCCGCTGAATAACCAACCATTATGAATGGGCCATTAAGGTCAGCAATTTTTTTTTTTTTTTTTTTTTTTTTTTTTGGCAAACCTTCCTAGTCGGGTCTCTTGCCCGACTTGGGTGCCATTATTGAGTCCTTGTCAGTCAGAATCTTGGTCAATCCTGGCGGCAGTTTGGCTTTTGTGCCCAACCACTGAACCCTCCAAGCCAAGGGGCGCTCGACAAAAAGGGAATGGAAATCATTTAAACAACATCAATAAAAAAATAAAAATAAAAAAGCCAGAACGCCTAATGAAACTCATTACAACTGGATGACATGCAGCTTCTTCTCATGAGACACACACACACACACACACACACACACACACATGATAAAAAAAAAAAAAAGGCCCCTGGCATCCGGAAATTTTTTCCCGCCATCATACAAACACAATTGAACATTACCCAGGCCACAATCTTTGGCCGGGCGGGTAAAAGCTCGGCTGCTTCATTCCTCAAGGATCAACCAGGTGGACGATGAGAAAAAAAGAAAAAGTTGAATAACTAACCTATTGAATGGAAGATCAGATGCAGCAGATGATGGCCCTACAGTGAAGGATTAGCGTGGCCGCCCAAGCTTAATTCAATGTAGGCACGATCAGGCTCGTTCTGCCCACTTTAGCGTCAACCTGCTGCAATGCAATTCAGACAGTCTTATCTATTTTTGTTGTACATGACGCAAGATCTGATTTGGTTTCTTAAAGGTTGGGACGATCACAATCAGTTATTGACCTGACCTGAAAACCCCATTAGCAATCAATCGATTCTTCAATCCAAACATAGAGTAGATAAGACATTGGCTATTATTTTTTTTTACCAAGACTACGGTTCACTCTGATGGCCCTGCCCACCATTAGAATTCCACATTTGCGCGTCCGATAACGGAGCAGCGCTTTTTTTTTTGTTTGAACGGGGAAAAAAGAGCGTAGCTTGTCTCAGCCTTAGATTCAGTCATGGACCAGCAAACTTCATGCGATTCTTTTCCCCCTTTGTCCCAACTTTTTCCATGACGAATTCTCTCTGCTCTTTAGTTCTACCTTTTAGTTTGTTCTAATTCTGGAATCCAAGCCACACCTTGGTTTGAATGAATCAAAACCGGACATCGGAATGTCGCCCACCGATCACGTCCTGCTCATCCTGATGCCCTGGGATCCAGACCCGGCTTGGCTTGCAAGTCTGGCCGATGTGAGCCCAGGAATTGAGGTGCACAGCTTCAGGATCAGTTATCGAGATGAGAAGCTGCCGGAGGAGGTACCCGCGGACTTGTGGGCGAGGACGACAGTTCTCTTCACGTGGAGATCGTTTCCAACATTGGAGATGGTGCCAAGCTTGGTTTACGTTCAGCTGTTGTCTGCAGGGGCGGATCACGTAAAATGCGTTCCATTATTCAAGGAGCAGACGGATATCAAGTTTTGCACCGCTAACGGAGTCCATCCGTAGGCATCCCTTCCTTCCCCTAGCGCGTCCCACATCAAACCTTCAGATGCCCGAACATGGCCTTTTTTTAGCAGCCCTGCTGACGACACACCAGACCCCAAATGACAGAGTGGGTATTTGCAACATTTTTAGCCTCTCAGCATCAGATTCCTCAGTATCTCGAGTACCAAAAGGCTCGCCATTGGGAGCTTTCCCAAACCGATGAAGATGTCGAGGACGCAGTGGGCCTGCGTGTCGGGATCCTCGGTTACGGATGCATCGGCCGCCAGTGCGCACGTGTCGCCCGCTCGCTCGGCATGGATGTGTACGCATACACCCTCCACGAGCGATCGACTCCTGAGTCGCGCCGCGATGAATCCTTTACCGAGCCCGGGCTGGGGGACCCTGAGGGGATCTTCCCGTCCAGGTGGTTCCACGGGGATGAGCAGCTGAGCGAGTTCCTAGGCTCGGGCTTGGACCTGCTCGTCATCACGCTGCCCCTGACTGAAAAGACCAGGGGGATGATCTCGACCGACCAGTTCAAGCTTCTCGGCAAGAAAAAAGCCTACCTGAGCAACGTCGGGAGGGGTGCAATTGTTGATACGGAGGCGCTCATGGAGGCCCTCGATCAGGGGTTGATCAGAGGCGCTGCCTTGGATGTGACGGACCCTGAGCCATTGCCCAGCGACCACAAACTCTGGGACTACAAAAACGTCATCATTACGCCCCATGTGAGTGGCAATTCTTTCAATTACAATAAAAGATGTTTAAAAATATTGCGGTACAACCTCGAGCGGATGTCCGAGGGGAAGGAGCTCGTCAACTTGGTGAACAAAGAGCTTGGCTATTAAGACGAGGCCCAGACTGGGCTTGAAAGTAAACAAAGAATACAAAGAAACAAAAAAGACCCCCATTCCAAGATTACAATCACAAACTGTCTCAGTTTCCGTCCGACTCTGCCAAAAATATACCGTTGTCGTACTCGAGTGCACGACAGACCGGGACATCGTAGACAGTTTCCATGTAGTACATCCTGGAGCCGTCTACTCCCCAGGTTTGTCCGTTCTGCAGCTTGACCTCGCACTCCTGGAACCAAATGTCGTCAAATTTCGCAAACGGAACCCGGTTAGAATTGACGCGGAAGTTCTCGACGATCCACTCTGCGTGTCGACGACAGAGCGGCTGGCCGTCTGTGAGCTCTATCACGATGGAAAAGGGCTGGTCTGCGTTGGTCATTGTGCTGCAAGTATATGTGGTCAGCTGCATGCAATAGTCTAGTATCTACAGGAATATGTTCCCCGGACCATGGGCACACTTACATTCGACCTCGCCTGCTGCTCAGCGCTTCCACTTTGATGTAAATGTTGTCACCAGGCGCCACTGAGAATAAGTCGTTAGCCATAGTCGTCAACAATTCCGGACTGGACCAGTAATAAACTTACCAGGCATGTTTGGGATGTCAAAGGCTGCATCAGGGATCCACTCGAACCAGGCCTTGGACGTCTGGAAACCGTTCGCATCGATCTGGACAGGGGGGAGGGCACATTGTTAGTCACTTGCAGCTTTTTTTTTTTTTCTTCTGCACTCAACCAAACTTGCTACACGACAAAAAAAAAGTCCAGACATACCTCGGTCGTGGTGCCACCCTGCAACAACGCAGTGCGGCAATTCTCCCCGCCGTCGATGCCCATCCACGACGCGGCAAACTGCGGCGTCCGGTTCTCGGTGTGCCGGATGTCGAGGATCGGCGCCGTGAGCCAGCCCGAGACGGACGAGACGAGGTTGCTTGCCGGCGCGTTCTGCATGGCGCCGCACCAGTTGCCGCTGTACGAGACGGCGTTGCCCGCGCCGCTGCTCCGTCGGCTGGTCCTCCCGGGGTCCTCTTCGTCTCCGGCCGTCTTGTTGCGGACGCGCTCGATCGACGAAGGGCTCAGGGGCCGCGGCACCAGCTTGATGCTGGCCGGGTCGATGGGCTTGGCGCCATCCTCGGCCGTCACCGACACGACCTTGATTTCGATGGCGTGGGCGGTGGAGACCAGGAGGAGAAGGAGGGAGAGGAGGAGGCAGGGGAGGAAAGAAAAGGTGTGCATTTTTTTTGCTACTTCTCCTTTCTCGGATGGAGCTTGTTCAAAGGCGGCTGCTCAGCGAGCAAAAAAAAAAGAAGACGAGAATAGCAGACGAATGAAGCGAGGGATAAAAAGGTTGACAGGTTCCGTTTCTTGGATGTAGTGGCCGTCTATCCGAATTCTGCCAGCTCACTATGGCAAATTTACCGGGAAACGGCAAGATGCAGGTGCAGAATATATTATTAAAGTAGTCTGTGCCGTGCGAGGCGCAATGGAGAAGCGAGCTCGTCTAATAGGGTCAAAGCAGATATATATATGTCTTAGATCTTCGGCGGAAGATCTCCTTGTCAGCCGGGGAGCTTGATTCAATTTTTACTGATATATTTGTTCAAGGGCGGGAGACGACACCACTTTTATATCTCTTTTTTTGTCCAACCGTACTGAACGTCCCACCTCGCCGACATTCCTCCATCACAGCCGTCGACCCGCTCACATCTACTCCGTCTTTGGAGCCCTTGTACAGAACAAGAATGCCCGAATGACAGGGCAGAGATCACGAGTCAACTCAGTTGTGTCCGCCTCCAGGCCGCAAGCTGGGCTGCTAGACTTCGCTGAGGACACCCTCTTCCGGCTTGGGACGGAACAAACCACAACCTATCATGGACGATCCAAGACCGACTTACCACCGCGCCTCTCGAGGCGTATTTCCCAATAGTCTGGCAGGACAAGGGGCAATAGTCGTTGTCTAGACTCGCAACGCCCCACGCGCGATACTCTCAGCAGACACACCATGTTCTCCCGGCAGGCAGTCCACAGCTCCCATCACGACAACCACACTGCGCGTCCCGCGGCTACAGAAAAAGTCCTTTGAGGGCATCTTGACGATCCCTCTCCTATTCCCACAGAAGTGCTGGCGAGAAGCTTGGGGCGCGCTTCGAATCTGTGCCACAAATCAGTCCCCGCCGCACTACTGAGCAGCTCGGCGTGGGAGTCAGAATTTGTCAAAGATAAAGGGGAGGGGGAGGGGAGGGTTTTTCAGACCCTTGCCAACCTCAGGGATAGAATCTGAACCGTATGCCGCCGGCTGCCTGTAAGGCTGCAGGAACCCCATCTCCGCTCCCATACGAAGGGGCCTGCAAGTGGTCCGCAAAAAATGTGTCTAACATTGCGTGCCTGTGTGTCACTGGCCAGGCCCTTCAAAGGAATGCGGACCTCGACGCCGGGTGATGCTGTCAGACATATCAAGATCGAGGGGGGGTTTTCGTGCAAGCTTGCTTGGATGAAAATCTCGAAGGGGAGGGTGGACCTTGCATATGACCTTGTCGCTAAGGCTGCTCCCGGCAGTGCGCATGTATACAAAGTGGCGACATTGTATCCAGGCTACTGTCCCGACCTAGGCATACCCACTTCGGGTGGTGAGTCCCTTCTCTATGGGACACTAAAGGCAGGCGCGGCGGTATCGTGATCGACCACACCACACCACAAGCAGCAACAAGAGGGCTGAGCTAGGCAGACTGGGCTGCGCCGATACTCCCAATCAATTCCCGAATTGGGACATCTGGAGTGGCTTGCCCTGGGCGGCAGCTGAGGGAGCCAAGCGGCGGCTACTTCGGGAAACCAGAGCAAGGCCCTATTTGGCGTCATCTGGTTTCGCAGGGCTCTTTGGTTGGAGGGGGCAGTTTCCGGCATAGCAGCAGTGGGATATAGTCGCCGGTAGACAAGCTTGACGTGCGTGCACCGGGACGATGCGCCATGCAAGGGCAGGGAGCAGTGGAACGTGACGGCGCATTGTCTTGTCCGCGTGGATGCAAGGGAAACCAGGCAGGGATGGACTGCGTAGGAATGAATGCCCGCCGCACCGGGGTGTGGGATCGGGGCAGAGAAACTCGTATGTGTGCAGTACAGCCTAATGCCAAGCCAATATTGATTTTAATTCTCCGAGTATCCAGTCGAGCTGAAGGGAACCACAAGGGAGCGAAAGGGCAAGCTAGCATCTTGGTGGTTTCATACTGCAATAGATGTATTAATAGGTAGAGGATGATAATTATTGTACATGGGGATTACTGTCATTGATCTTTTCGGTCATATATGAAGCAGTCGGGGATTGCTGCAAAGCACACAGGTAAAATCTTGTGCGCGGTTAAGGGAGACAGAGTACATATGAGGCAGCGATTCTGCCATAGCGCAAAATATGAGATGGAATACAAAACCATTAAACAAGTAGATAATGAGACGGCAAGAGGAAAAAGTCATCACGACACAGTCTTGGATAGATAAGAAGGTAGCTGGACAATATGGATAGGCAGACAAGTAGGCATGTGAAATATTGTTACAAAAAAAGGGTCCAGCCACTTAGCCACATTCGTACTGGCTGAATTGACTTTTCGGGTGTCATGGTTGATCACACGCAGTTCCTTTTCTACGTGGACCGGCTTGTGCCTCGAACGGGCTCGTACCCGCTTGACCTGACGTAGGGTGGGCTTAGCCAAGATAACCCATCTCGAGTTAGCCTTGCCTAAAAAATAAAAATAAAAATAAAGTCGAGCTGACTGCAACCAACGCCAGGCAGGCAGGATTTGAAAGACTCACCGAAAGTAATTCCGCGCCGCAACAATCCCAGCAGTTCCAACGGCGTAGGCGCCGAGCATCTTTGCCCAACCTGCATCGCCGTATTGAGACTGTCCCACGGCCAATGCGACCAAATCATACACGAGGCACCCGCCAAAGATCCAGTCGCTGTTCGCAGCCAAAGCCCCGAAGCCGACCGCGGTCAACGCCTTTACCACCCCGGACGGGCGGTGGCCGACAGCGTAAGCCGCGGCCGTATTGTGCAGGAGGTCCAAGCAGCCGATTCCCGCGAACGACTTGGCGTTGACGTGGTTGAGGATCGAGCGGGTCGAGTCGAGCCGCATGGGCCGCAGCCGTGCAAAGACGTAAAAGAGCTGCATCAGGGAGTTGGCAATGACAAAGTAGTTGGAGGTCTTGAGGTCATCCTTGCACCAAAAGATCATCCAGGTGGCGATGAGCACGTTTCCTGCCGCGTAAAATGGCGCAAAGTCGACCATCTCCTTCGTGTCTTCCTCTTCCGGATCGGCATTGTGAAGCTTCCATAACCACGCGAGCTGAAACAGTTGCTGGGGGAAGAAAAATGCCCCAATAAAGTAGGCCTGGGGAGAAAAGAATGACATGTTGCCATCGTGGACCTGCTTCATGTTGGGGGATGAGCCATAGATGCCATATTGTTGTGCCGCAAAGTCTACGACAAAGCTTAGAGGCGCCAGCCAGCGTGCGGTCGAATGTGAGATTCCCATTTTGTGCTGGAGTTGTGAGTATTGCAATCAGAAAAAAAAGAAAAAAAAAAAAAAGTTCAACAATTTATGAAGGGAATATGAATGGGGTTGTGAGGGCTTGGGAAAATCGATGCATTTAAAATTTGAAGAGGGTTCGTCATCTACATGGGCAAAACGGTCTCTGAATTTATTGCGCGCGAGAGCATAGAGCAAATAAATGATCGAGTCATCAGTGAAAAGTAGTGACATCAACATTTTGAGTTGGAGATCACAAATCGACAGTGGACAGTGGAGTGGAGTGGGAAAACACCGTAGTGCTGTTTGTGATTAAACCCGTTAACTCCGAGCATGTCAAATCGCGGGGGCAACAAAAGAATAAGTATCTTTGTAAAACTGCCTTGATTGCGACGTGCTATGAGGTAAATATGTCATAAAGCTGATACGAGAACACTACTATCCCAATTGTTTTGCATTTGATTCCTTCCATTAATTCTTGTTATTTTGATCATTTGGGATCCTAGCGCAGGTAGAATTAGTAGGTAGGCCCATACTACAGTAGTCTAGTTTTTCAACCCCGCCCAACTCCTGATTTCCAGCTTACATTTCTGTCTACCTACCTTCTGTCTACCTACCTTCTGTCTACCTACCTTCTGTCTACCTACCTTCTGTCTACCTACCTTCTGTCTACCTACCTTCTGTCTACCTACCTTCTGTCTACCTACCTTCTGTCTACCTACCTTCTGTCTAACGTACGTGCCTATATACCTTCGAATTTGCTTAATCTCAATAATTTCATTTACCCTGACTGGCTATGTCCCCATCTACTCACCTGTCTACTAACGTGGGTATATACCCACCCGCCTGCCTACTTAGATCCCCGTTCGCGTGTTCGTTTACCTACTTTGCTTACATGCTTTACCTGGTTTTACTAAATTTGCTAGCGTCTTGGAAGGAAGGTATTTCCTATTGTTCGCTAGAAAATGAATTACTATTTTCCTGGTAGTGATCACCCAAAAGAACAAGATTGAGGTGCGAACTCAGAAATTGTACATCATGAACGTTCTCGCAATCATTCATTCCTCTTCACTGCTGTTCTCGCCGTCGCTGTCTTCATCTTCGCCTGAAACAAACGCGTCCGAGTCGTCCAACTCCGACTCCGTGTCCGAAGCCGGCCACTGCGGCACAGTCCGCTCAGCCAGGCGCCTCAGGAACCCACCGGCGTCGTCCCCCCGGTATTCGACTCTGGGTCCTCCCTTCTCCCCATCGTTCGCAACAATGTCGACAAAACCCATCGGCTCGATCCGGAGCTGGCCAATCACAACTTCCTTGAGGCGTGGTAGTTCAGCTAGCCTCTTAAAAAGCTGCCCCCACTTGTTCACCTTGTCCCTGACGTCCTGCGTGGTCATCTCGATGCACGAGCTCCAAATGCTGAAGCCTTCTAGCGTGTCCTTGAATTTGCGGAACACGGCGAGGTATTCTTCAGATCGCAGGCGCACCTGGCCGAGGTCGAGGCGCTTCAGGGGCGCGGCGAAGATTGGGGAGCCATATTGTGTAGGGAGGCCCACCCAGCAGAGTAATGATCTGTGCAGATTAAAGTCTGGAGGCTTGGAAAAGTTCAGACGCAGCCACTCGAGGTTCGTAGTGTATGAAAGGAAGGTTTGAAGATGGCTTTTGGCCATCCAGCGTCTTGCTTCCTTGTCCGTCGGGTCTTGGGCAGTTTGGGAGGTAAAATTGATTCTATTCACGTCGAGGCACAGGTGAAGCTTCTTCATGCATTGCAAAGCCGCAACGGTCCGGGCGCGGTTGAATTCAGGGAGGAAAAACGCGGTATCCGTGAGCCCCCATTGGCTGTTGCGAACGACGGTCTCAATAGCGATTCCGCGGGACGGACCAATGACTTGAACGACGGTGCTGAAGGCGGTACTGAAGGCGGTGCTTGGCAGGGTCATTGCAAAATAGTCGGCAGCAGATCCTGGAGTCATGAGCAGCGAGAGGCCGGTCGATTGCTCAACTGTGAGTGCGCCGTAGCTTGCAAAGGCACCCCGATCTCGATTGCGGGTCTGGCTCCTGAAGTCGCGAATGTCGATAACTTCAAGGGATGACAGATTTTGGACTGCCATGGCCAACATGTCGCGGGCTGTGCCGCTGTTGACAAAGGCCCTTTGGGCACACAAACCCATTAGATACTCCACCTTCTGATTTTCGGATGGCGCAAAATCTGCCAGGCCAGTCTGATAGTGATCGAGGCCAAGGATGAGGTGTTTGATCTCCTTTCCGAACTGCGGGTGAAGGGAAATGTCAATCAGAGCCTGCAGACTGGGCTCGGTCAACATGAATTGCTTTTTCGAGAAGAACTCGCGCATAAACGGCTTGAATATGGCCGCTTCATATCTCTTGTTTGTGAGTCGCAGGTTGCCGAGATCTGTGGTGCTGAGCTGCCGCGAGATCTGGCAAAGGATCTCAGTCGGCATGTCAGAAAGTTTAGGCATTTTGAAGCGAGCTGGAGTGGTTCAAGACTGATGGTTTAGTTGACAGATTGCTGGTCAGATTTGGAAAGCCGGACTAAGTTGAAAGTCAATCGGAGCTGCCTTTGAACCAAAGAGCGCAGACAGGCTCAGCTTCGAGTTCAAGGCACACACGCTTTGCGCGGAGAAGCGCGTTTGGTTTGGCATTTCCTAATTCGGACGTTGCTGCCTATTTTGGAGGGGGCGTCACGTCATCACGTGGTAAGGCTAGCTAGAGGTCGGGTGCTGTACTACTGCTAGACTAGTTTTCACAAAGTGCCTGGCAAACCAATAATGTCACCATTTTTTAGTGCCAGTATAGAGAATCTAAGGCTTAAGAAGTATCTTTCAACATATCTCGTAGTGGTGATAGGCATGATACACTATTTAAACCCATCTTTTACTTCAGCGCCGAGCCCTGACCAAGTACTCGCTAGGAAGTGGAAATAAATAGGCGAATGGTAGGTATGAAAGTGTGACAATTACGCGGAAATATAGTTAATAGCTAACGCAGTAGGTGGGTAGCGTAGGTGAAAAGGCAAATGAGAAGGTGGAAGAGGAGGAAGTAACTGAGTAAGTACGTAGACAAGTGCACAAGTGACTAGCTAGCTAGGTAGGCAAAGAGGCAGATACGTAGGTAAGTAAGGTGGGTACGCAAAAGCAGCCAGCATCGGTGCGTCATGAAAAGCCGAATATTGGGAGGTCAAACAAAGAATTTGAGTGCGACATAATATATCAACCTTGTTTTTTCTGCGGTTGACCCTTCACAACAAGAGGCGGCGATCTTGCATCCGGAAATAAAAATAAATACTGGTCGCACAAATTGTACGATATTAATCGCGGCAGAGAACATCGGATGAGCTTCTATTTTTAGATTTTGACTGCTGTTCTCCAGAGCAGCCCAACACAAGAACCCGAGTGGCTTGGACAATCCCACCGAGGCTTGTTGTTGCTGCTCGCGCACGTCCCTTGCATACTTGGCAGCTATGGCCCTGAAACTTTCGAATCCAGCTCCTTTTGATGCCCTGGCGAAACCAATGTAACCAGGCTTGCCAGAGTGGACAAACATGGTGGATGCGCTCACCTAGGTGTCCACGGATGTGTTTTGTAACGGGCCAACGGAGTGGAACAAATCAGATCTAGGGGTAAGAAAGAATCCAGCACGGTCGGGTAATTGTTGCGCGCACGAGTCGAGCACTTGTTTCGATACATCTGCGGTTCCAGTCGCACCCAGACACCGAGGTGATACGGCTGCAAATCAGCGCACTAGCCCATCCCCATAGGGCTCGAATTAGTGGGTAACGGTAATGGCGTAATAGTAAGCAAGGTGTTGTTGGTGGCCGCGCTAGTCAGGCTGTGTGGTTGATTCATTCCTGCTGGCTCTAACAGTCTCGGCAGTTTTTGCGACGGAGAAAACTGCATCGCATTCAAGTGGGATTCAGCAGCCTGGGGCTGTGCTTTGCTACTGAACACACCACAAGATAATCCAAATTTTCTTTTGTGTTAATAGAGTATCTGTCTACCATAGGAGGAATTATCTTTATTTGTGATTGCAGAATTAAAGAAATGAAATCACCCGATCAATTAATTGTCTAAATTCTGGAGTCTAATATCGCTACGCACTGGAATAATCCTCCAAGAGGACTGTCGCTACCAAATTGAAACGGGACCGAACCTTCGTACACACACACACACACACACACAAGTGTGCTGCAACAGTACCCGGAGCAAAACCTCAAATAAAACTATGGAATTTTCGAGGATTCATTCCATCACACTGTTGTTGGTCTTGATATTGACCGCAGAAAGTGGCAGAGCAAACC
>NC_043743.1:3040574-3063220 GCF_004337985.1 Pyricularia pennisetigena
CCCCCAAGCGGGTGCCTGCTTGCCTCAGCCTCATGCCTGTTCAAGCAACAACCCCCTGTCAACCCTTGACCAGGGTCTCGATTGGGGGGACCTTGGGGTTGCTACTGTCTGATGCTCGCCTACACCCGCATCGAATGATAACCCCCTGAAAAGTCGAAAGAAGGGTCTTGCAGCACTAGGATGGCACAGGTGTCAAATCTCGTCTTGTCAGATAAATATCATGAACCGTGCTGCCCCATGATGACGGAGAAACATAGACAGAATGTTTTGGATACTCCGCGCCACCGTCATCACTCAATTCTCATCGGCTCTGTTTCCGGGGCTTCGTTTCTAAGGTCAAACATCAGAGCCTTTGAACTTGTCAAGGCCTCTGGCCAGCCTACCCCGGCTTTATTATTCCTCTAGTCTCTTCAGAGAGAGCCACCAACATGAAGCTCTCGCTCCTGTTGGCCTCGGTCACCACAGCTCTGGTCGCGGGCACCGCTGTTCCTTCGCAGGATGTCCAGGTGATGCGCAGGGACCCCGTCTACGACGGCCCCATCCCGGTGAGGGAGCTCGTTAGGAGGAACCACTTGGTACCTATCGAGAGGCGTTCAGACCTCATCGAGCGCAGAGCTCTCAAGAACAAGACCTACACCTTGGACTGGCAGAGACAAAAGGCTACCCTCTTCTCGGCGTACGTTAGCTCTTCGACATGTCTTTGGTGGTGTAATGATTCACTGACGCCCATCAAAGAGAATGGCAGGCATCTTCACCCAGGATACCGGTAGCCCCCCTGCCGGTGCCCGTCTCTCAAGCCGTCAGCGGCGGTTTTAGCCTCACCATGCAGTGCGCCGACTGCAAGACGTACGGCAACATTGTCGCCGTGCTCGATGACAGTTTCACTGATGGCGACGGTATCCAATATCTTCTGACGTTCAACAATGTCGGCGCCTACTTGGACCTGTCTCTGTTTGCAAGCGGCTCGGGCACCTATACCATTGGTCTCGGCACGGCCTTTGGCCCTTCCACCAACGTCACAGGAAAGGTTCTGTCGGCCAACTTTGGCATCTCGATGGACCTGATCCTGCAGGTGACGGGCAAGGTGCAGGCCAATGGCGGGTTCCAAATTTCAATCCCCGATGGAGAGAAGGTTGGCTTCGAAGCCGACTTTCATTTTAACCCCACGAAGCGGGATGCATTCAACCTTACGGGCCAGGTTCGCAGCGCGTATGTACCCGCCGCTCCTCGATCCGATCCGTTTCGCAAAAGCAAACAGTACTAACATGGAACGGAACCCCATCTCTAGACCACGAGTCAACTTCTCCCTTTTACCGCTCGCAACGTCGGACTCCTCGGTAAACATCACCGCGGCTCTGCGCATGAAAGTCAACGCCGGCTTGAGCGGCACCTTTGGCCCGGACGACTTCCCGGGCCAGATAAGCCTCCAAGCCGCCGTGGGCGCGCACCTGACCGTGGTGGAGGCCAAGCTCGGCAGCGTGGTGGGCGGGTCGGGGTCGACGTGCAAGAACGCGTTGTTCATCGACGTCGACTCCAACGGCGGCGCCTTTGCGCGCGCCGGCGGCTCCATCGGCACGCGATCCTTTGAGCGGGGGCCCTCGGCCACGACGACCTTCTTCGCCGCCGGCACGACGGTCTGCCTGGGCGACAAGAAGCCCACGCCGCGCTTCATCGCCACGACGCCCGAGGTCAGAGACGGCGGCGCCGGCGCCGCGTGCCCGACCACGGCGCGCGTCACCGAGTCGACGACCGTGTCGTCCGTCTACACGTTGACGACGTGCGCCGTGCCCGAGATCAACTGCCCGCCGCGCTTCGAGCAGACCGTCGTCGCCACGCACGTCGAGACCGTCAGCACCATCAAGTGTCCCGGCGTCAGCCCCACGCCGGCCCTGCAGACGCCGCCCCCGACCGTCGCGCCCGTCGCGCCCGTCGCGCCCACCGGCCTCCCCGTCAACCTGACCCAGGTGCCCAGCCCCCAGGTGGCCACCGTCCCGGCCTATACAAACTTTACGCTCCCGGCCAACGCGACCGCCGTCACGGGCGCCTTCGTGGCCGTCACGCCGCCGCCCGAGAGCAAGGGTGGGGACGACAGCAAGGGCCCGGCCGACAAGGAGAATTCGGGATTTGTGTTGGAGGCTCCGGGGTTGTGGGGTACCACGGCTGCGATGCTGGCGGTGTGTTTTGTGATGGTTTTGTTATAATGAGATTCTTTGTCTTTTCTGTCATGTCTTCCTTTCTCTCTTCTTTTTTTCTTTCTTTTCTTTTCTTTCCTTCTCGGTCAACAGCATCATTGCCAGGCATGTTTCTTGGGTGCCCGGAGCACGGCGTTTGGGTGTATACCTCTTGATACCACTATATCGTTTTATTGCAGCCTCCTTCAAAAGAAACAAAAAAGACAGAGGCAACCTTTTTTTTTCTTTTCTTATTCCAGGTTATCGTACCCACCTAGTTTACAAAATATCCAATCGCGTGCCTCAATTTCTCAAAAATGACTGTTCAAGAGATAGCAAGGCTACTCCATCTCAACCTCGTCCATGTTTCTGATAAACAGACTATACCATATCACACCATTGACATGCGCGCCGATGCTCGCCTTCTCGTTGACGGTGTGGATCCCGTCCATAAAGTCGTCAGTGGAATCGAGCTCAAACCCCGGCATGTGCCTAAAGATGTGCTTAGTCACGTCCCAGTAGTACCGCGTATCCGTGTTGCCCGTCATGAGCGAAGGCGCAACCACCAGCTCCTCGCCATATAGCGCCCGGGACGTTCCGGACAGCACCGCATACGGCGTGACGCCATCGACCAAAGTCGGCGTGACGGGCGCCGGCTCCAGCGGCGCGCGGCGCACGCGCAGCGTGATAGACGACGGCTCCTCGTCTTCGTCGTCGGGCTCTTCCGCATTGCCGGTCGGGACGTGTGCGAACGCGTTGAGCGTCAGGTTGTGGCGTGCAGCAACCTTGCCGGCCAGGTGCTTGAGGCGGTCGCGGACCTGCGCCGTCGTCTCGCCGACGTTGATGCGGTAGTTGATCCGCAGGGCGGTGCGCTCCGGCAGCGCGTTGACCTTGACGCCGCCGTGGATGATGTCGGGCGCAAACGACGTCGTGAAGAGGTACTTTGTCCCGGCGCCGGCCTTGGCCGCCTCCTCGGCGAGGGGATCTCTGCGGCAGTGGCCTCTGCCCTTGCTGCGCTTATCGAGGAGCTTGCTGAGGCCCTTGGGGAAGTCCTCGGCGTGGTCGTTTCCGCATTGCAAAAGGCCGAGATAGGGGTTCTCGTCGCTCAGGCGGGGCGAGTAAGGGTTGTCCTCGAGCGCCACGACGAGCTGGGACATGACACCGATGCCGTTGTGCGGGAGGGGGATGCTAGAGTGACCACCGGGCATGCGCACCACGACGTCGACGTCCATGTAGCCCTTCTCTGCCACGCCAGGTACGGCAAATGCGGTACCCCAGATCTTCTTCATGGTCGCCCCTTCGTCGATAAGAACGGCAATCCCATCCTTGCCGTACCGTGACAAGATCTCGGGTGCCAGGTGGCCCGCGCCGCGAGCTCCAGAGATTTCTTCGTCAAAGCCAAACGAGAGCAGGACTGTCCTGCGGGGGGAGAAGCCCGCCTCAAGCAGGGCCTCGACGGCAGAAAGGATACCAATCAGCGTGTTCTTGCAGTCCATCGAGCCACGGCCCCAGACGTAGTGGCCGTCAAAGTGCCCGCTGAAGGGCGGGTGCGTCCAGGAACCAACCGTCTCGTTGGCCACGGGGACAACGTCGTAGTGAGCCATGAGCAAGGTCGGCTTGAGGGACTTTTCAGACCCTTGCCATGTGTACAGCAGCCCATGGGTGTTGATCTTGTCCAGGACTAGTTTCTCGTGCACCCGTGGGAAGGTCTTGGCCAGGTAGTCAACAAACGGCGGCATGACATTCCACCTAGGGTCGGCCGAGACATCCTCGCTCAGGTCATCATACGACACGGTCGGGATGCGAACGGCGCCCGAGAGGCGGGCCACGCTGACGTCCTTGAAGGCCGACGACTTGAGATAGCCATCCATCTCATCCAGCTTTGGGCTGGTAGCATTGGGCCGCAGGGGCGCGACCTGCACGCATTGCGGCTGTTTCTGGACCAGATTGCTGCCTGCCAGGAGGGAACCGCTGCCGCAGTGCGTCCACGCCATCAAGGCGAGACTGGTCAAAAGAGCCGAGGCTGCCCATCGTCTGCGACGGCGTTGTTTCTTCTCTACGGCAGAAGCCAACTGATTACTGTTTGGCAGGGGCAAATCCTGCTCACGCAGGCGTATTTTTTCTTCCATAATGGGACAATTGACAGAGCGATTAAGTGTCGACAAGTGTATGTCGTGCATGAACGGACGAACTTGGAGTTGGGTCAATCGATGGCCTAAGCTTTAGTTAAGATTCCCCAAGGTGCGCTAGTAATGATAGCAATGCGTAGCGCACGCACGTCATTGGTGGGCGGGGAAACATTGGAGTTTGGACATTGGGGCATCCGATCCGAGACCCGTCTCCAGTTCAAGAGAAGCGGGGCGTCAACTTTGCGCTCCGAAGTCATGAAGTAGACAAATAGCCGTTGTCGGAGGTATCATTCAATACTTGTCATCGACGTTATCAGTAGAAGTTATCGATATGTAACATCGAATCATTTGGCATTGGACGCGTAAGGTACCTTGCGTATGTATGTCAAATGGGTGACTTGACCTGGGTGGTTGCCTAGAAATTGCCGGGATCAAGAAGCGCTTCTTGTAGTTCTTGTAGTTCCTATAGCAAGAACCCCGGGACGTAAGCAAGGTATGGTAGGTCGGTCCCGGAACGTATTTAATCGATCTTGATACTGCATGGGTACAAACCGGAGGCCACGCAAAGAACCGTGAATGCCATTTGACGTGAATCCCACCCATAATTAGGCAACTGACGATAGCTTGGCAGAGAACAGCTCCTTTACGCGTCAGATACACGGGATTTACGGGTGTATGCGCGTTCATTCCCTCATCGAGTATGTAGAAAAATTGTTCCAGGACCAGTACAAGGTGGGAGCTGAACCCCGTAACAATTACTGCCTAGGCCTCTACCCAGTAGGTAAGCACGCAGACCACCTTGAATTCGAGGTTTCCCGATGGGCCGGGACCACCATATCCGATATCCCCGGGGGGTTTTATATAAGCCCCGTCTCACCTGATGATTCTTGCACTTGTAGGGTTGGGTTCCCCTTAAGCACCAAAACTTCACCTTGCGCCACCCACTCTGCGCCAATCATGACAACTCCTGCGACCGCGTTCACCATCCAGCCGGCGACACCGGCTGAGGTGCCGACTTTGGTTGAGATATTTGAGGCAGCCTTCCGAAGTGCGGCTTCGGAAAGGCTGTTCCCTCGTACACCGGATGTTAGGGAATTTTGGGAGGCTACCTTCATTGGTTACCTCAACCCAAAGCCGGACCGGCCACAGTCACGCATTTTTACTGCGAAAGACGAGGCTGGTGAGTGCCACGGAATACTTTCTGTTTCTTTGTCATGAATGAACACGTCTAACATGACCCAGGGAGCATCGTGGGGATGGTGCTATGGTGGATTGTGTCGCCAGGAGGGATCAATCCTTGGCTGGATCGAGTCGCAGAGCTGGCGCCATCCATAACCCGAGAGCTGATTGTCCAATGGGCTGAGCCGCCGGTTCAGGACAACCACAAGTATGTGGGTGAGGTCGCCCACGTATGTAAGTACAGCCTGCAGCTTTTTCCATTGGTGTTGAAAGAGTGGTCCCTTCGGCGAAACTACAAGGAGCACGTTCTTACAAGTTGCAAATGTCCCAGTTCTCGAGACTTTGGCAGTCCGTGACACTTGCAGAGGTAAGGGACTGGGCGAAAAATTGGTACGCGCAGTGACACAGATAGCCGATGATTTGGGATATCCTACATACCTAGATGCGACGGTAAAGGCCATCTCGCTTTACGAGCGGGCTGGGTTTATTGCCCAGCCCAAAGGCGGGAGCAAGTCCGTTCCCATGCTAAGGCCAAGCAAGACGGAGACAGCACAGTCAAGTTAGGATAGCAAAAATATCTGCGCACAGCTCCAGATGTTGCCAGTTGAGAAATAAGATTCGAAGAATTCGCATTTGGAATGAGAGAAACATAACTTTGTTTCGTATGCGTCTCTCAATTGGCACCATCACAGTTCGAGCTTATTCAAACAAGCTATGAGAAGATCGATTTCAAAAGGCCCATCCTGACCTCACCGCCTTATGCGGGCATTGGCAGAAAATTGTCCCGCCGCCAAAAGTTCGCGGCGCGCATTGACTTTGAATCTGCAATTGTTAAGTTGCGACCTTATCAAGTCGTCCCTGGAGCCACCTCCCCAGTTCAATATGTACGAGCTTATTGAAGCCAATGCCTGGGTGGCATTGAGGCTGCCTTCAGACAGCATCAAAGTTCTTCAAGTAACACCAAACACGTATGCCAAGTTCTCGACAAAGAAACGCCAACACCTTTAGCAGTGCTACTCGGGACAAAGCTGACTTGAATCGTAATTAGAACCATATCTCTTGGGAAATATGGCTCATTCCCAAGCAATCTCATCATCGAGCGTCCATATCATGTTACGTACGAACTTGAAGACAAGCGACCCGATGAATCCTTTCACCGAATACGTATCGTCCCGCATACGGAGCTGTACGCAGACACGGTAGCTGAAGAAGCTGCCGGCGTTGATGCCGAGTCTGGCACCCCTCTTCTTGCTGAGGAAGATGTCGAATACACTGTTGTCGATACGGGCAAGGACGAGGTGGTCGCACGATCTACACAGGAATTCATAGATGAGGATGCGCGGCAAACTCTCACCATGGAGGAGATCGAGGCACTAAAGCGCGAGGGTGCTGGCGCGGGCAAGGAGCTCATCACTAAGCTCATGCTACGACACACGGCTCTCGACCTAAAGACTCAATTCTCGCTGTCCAAGTACAAGCTCCTGAAGACGCGCAAGTACATTCGGCGTTTCACGGTTCTGCCGTACGATCCCCTCCAGATGGGTCAATATCTACTTGAGGACAAGGATGCGGGTAACAAGATCATGGAGATGCGCGACGAAATGGCCGCGCTGTTGGCATGCTGGGCAAATGTACACTATGGCGGACCTGGCGACGATACGACTGGGTCTGTCGACACGACCGATCCTGTTGACCTCCCGGCGGATTACGACCAGACAGTACGAGAGAGGTGGGAACAAGGCGAGAAGCAAACATTGCCCGAAGCTGGTCGCTGGCTTGTCGTGGATGATACGGGTGGCCTACTTGTTGCTTCTCTTGCCGAAAAGATGGGTATCTTGTACCCTAAGAAGGGCGAGGAGACAAGCGCCGAAGCTTCTGAAACGCCGGCACAAAACGGTAATCACGAGTCTTTGGCCGAAGACAAGATGGAGATTGATACCACCAATAATGGGGTAACGTCTTCAGAAAATGGCCAGGCAGAATCCTCCGTCGGTGCGACAGGAGAAACAGCCACAGAGAACGGAACTTCAACAGCAAAGGCTAACAAATCCATGCGTCCAAAACTAAAACGGCCACATGACTTTCAGGTGCCTTTCTCCACGTCAAACACCATCACACTTGTACATCAAAACTCACAAGCCAACCTTTCGTACCTACGACAGTATGGATATGATGTCACGAACCCGAATCATCCACCACATCCCCTTCTACCGCATCTACTTACCTTGACATGGCTTCAACTCATATACCCCGAGGCCGATACCACATATTCGACGCCACCGCCCATAGTCCCGGCCGAGGAAATAGCCACGTGGAAAGCCAATAGGCGCGGGAACTACCACCGCAAGCGCAGGAGATGGGCGCGCACCCGCCACATCGTCGAGACTGCCCGCGGCGGTAACTTTTCCGGTCTGGTCGTTGCCAGCTCTATGGATCCAGTCTCAGTCCTGCGACATACGCTTCCATTACTGGCCGGCGGAGCTCCCGTGGCCGTCTACTCGCCAACCCTGGAGCCACTGACGAGGCTGGCAGACTGCTATAGTGTAGCAAGACGAGGTGCATGGATGTCATGCGCCAACGAGGAGGACAAGCAGGAACCGGAAGGTAGCGTCGAGACTTCGGCCTCTCCTACCCCCGGCCCGCCCAAGGTGGTGCGCAAGGAGGGTACAGATGAATTTCCAGTCAACCCAACCCTGTTATTAGGTGTCAGCATACAGACGAGCCGCGTGCGCAAGTGGCAGGTTTTGCCAAACCGAACGCATCCATTGATGACGTCGCGGGGTGGTGCTGAGGGCTACGTCTTGACGGGCTGGCGTGCCATACCTGCCGAGGGCAAAATAGAGGCAAGGGGGAAATTCGTGAAGAAGCAAAAGAGAGAAGCGTAGTATGCGGGGATTTGACTTTTGAACAACTTAATTTGCATTTAGATACCCCTCGTGGATGTTTTACCCCAAGCATGCTAAATGAAAACATGGGTGAACGTCATTGTGAGGATTCACAAAATGGGCCAAACCTGGAATTCTGCATTCCGTTTATGCTGATTGTTCACAATATTTACACCGCATAGACCAACATTCCCAACCCTGAATACTTTTGTCTTCTGTCAATGTTCATTAGGTGGCGTCGCTCAACGATCACAGGCACACCGCATTGTTCACGGCTCAAGTCACAATTCAAAGCGACTTTCCCATAAACTTGCGCTTCGTAAAGCTCAGCCACCACTTGCTTGGCTTTCCGTCACCACCCTCCTCGTACACTCGTGCCAATAGTCTAATTGCCAGCTCCTGCCTGCATTGCGCCATGTACTGACGAAGAAGCTCAGCGTCTTGTCTGTCGCGGGGTGCTTCGTACATCTTGAATTCATGGTTAGCAGTTGCCCGTAGACGCCAACACGTTGCCGGCACCGGCAGATCAACTAACCTGGTTCAGTGGGAAGCCCGGGTCCCCTGGGATGGCAAAGTTGTTGTCGAGAGCTAGGTTCTGGACATCCTTGGTCGCGTCGCGCACCCCGGCGGTCGGCTTGATCTTGGTCAGGCACTCGCTCACAAACAAGATGCCGTATATCAGCACCCTGTCGGCGGGGCCCTGGATCTCAAAGTTGCGGAAGAAGGTGTTTGCGCGAAAGAGCAGCAGCACCTCGTCCAGGATGTCGTAGCTCTCGCTGTCGGGCTCGGGTGCGTCGTTGAGCGGTACGGGAGGGTTCGGGTAGGGGAGCGTGTAGGCCGGGCCGCGCGTCTTGGTGCGCAGCGGCAGCAGCGGGAAGTTGCCGACCAGGCGCGGCGAGGGGTCGCCGTTGAAGACGGAGTTGTAGGCCTGAGTGCGCGGGTGGGTGTTAGCTCGAGGAATGGGGTGTGATCAGGTTACAGAGAGGAGATGCCATTTTTTGGTTTCAAAAACGCAATTGAACAGCTACTTACGGGCATCGTGAGCTTGGTTGAGCTTTGGATCCCGTCCGACAAGTACCAAGTGACTGCTACTCCGGAAAACTATATCACGCTTCGGAGCCGGGTTGTGTTGTTGCGCACTGCCCCGTCATCCTGTCTAGGTGGGGGTACTGACGTCTCCAAGTGGGGCCGTCAGAAGCTGCTTACTTAAAGCTATCCGTTCACGACCTTGAATTCCAGGCTCCAAAATCTACAAGGTCAAATGAGTCAGGTGCTGCTGCCTCAATGGATAAACCCAGCCGAGGTGGCTGACGTGGCTTGGCCGCTTCCGGATACTTGCGGCACAGTGAACAAGATTTTCCGACTGACACAGTGCCATCAGGTGACTTGGAGTTATTTTCGCGTTCGGTACTCTCAATTTAGACCCCTCTCGCGGTTCTCTCTCTCCCACATTGTGGCAGTGTAACTTTATTCCAAAAAAAGGAAACGTGTGGCGACACGTCTTTGCTCGGGGCAATTTCTTACCGCCGCTTCCCGTTTCCTTCGCGTCACCCGGCTGTGCGTGCTTCCGTCCAAGCTCAAAAAGGCGATCATGCCCACGCCCCCCGCCCGCTTGTCACGTTTGTTCGCGTTCTGTCCTATTTTCCCTTCCCCATTATTTCTTGTTCATTTATACACAAGAGTCGCGATCGCAACGCGACATCAACATCGGGGACGATTGCTCTGCACGCCACAAACTTGGAAAACAAGATTTCGTGATCTGAGGTTGTTTGCGCCTCTTTAAAGCCTCAAGTTCTTTCAACTGAGTGCGATCGCCAGCAAATCAAGCCACAGCAAGCAACTACAAGTCGATCATCTTGGGGACGTTCGTCGCGGGGACCCGCCAGTTTATTAGGGCTGTCGCAATCAGCAAACAGCATACCGAATTTGGTGCGTTTTGATTTCCCTTAGTCGCATTATTGGTGAATCACTCCCCTGCCGTTTCCCATTGCTTTTTAGCTGTCAAATTCCCAACCCTGGTCGCTCTAGTTGAGCTTGGCCTAGTTCTGCTACTGCACTCCCCCTACTGCCTCCAGTGCCACTCAAAGCCCCCCCTCATTGCGACGCATAGATACATTCAGCCTTGTCGGCCAGAACCTGCGTTGCAGTTTTTCCTAGTCTTTTTTTTTTTTTAATAACAAGTAAGCTGTATACGCCCACAGCATCAAAGCTTCTAATTGTTGTGGCGCTTGAATTATTCCCTTGCTCCAATAGTGAGCGCGTCATGACAACTGTGCCTCCTGCAGGTCATAGCCGCCCATGACCACATTGCAACCCTCCGTCCGCCCCCACTACACCCACCACCTTGTCGTCAGCCAAGGTGGGCGTCCAAATCACCCAGACCCCCTGTCAACACAACGCGTCGCGCGACAGCCCATGTTAATCTTCCTGGCTCACCACGTCGTCGCGGCTACTAACACTGTCCCTCAATAGTTTTGAAATTGGCAAGGGTCGGCTATCTGAATAACGTACATCTCGAAAGAATGACGGAATCAGTAAGAGGCAGCCAGTTGGCTGCGCAACAGGAGTCAAAAGCGCCAACACCCGCGTCAAAAGCAACAAGGCGCGCAGGGCGGCGGCTCAAGACTGCTCCCATACAGCCTGAGGCAGGTTCGTTATACGACATTATGCACACTCACTCTGGAACTGGACTATACGTCCTTCCAATCCTCTGGACAGATCTCCACACCAAGTCGCTCAATGTTCAGTTCCAAGACCAAGGGCGCATCAACTACCCAGCGCCCGTGGTAAACCATGACTTGCCACCATCACCGCCACCTGAGCCGTGCGATGCAGCTAGGAATTTATGCTACGAGATCAGCACATTCGCAGACAAATCATCTGCACCCTCGGCAAAAATGCGCTGTTTGAAGCGCTTGATGAGCGGCTTCTTCCCAGGCATGCCTTGTAAGGCCAAGACTGGAGTAGATATGGAGTTGCACTTTGGGACAAGGTTTTATCGAAAAGCCGTCAAAATTCCAATGATATGGAAAAGAGGAGACTCACGGTCACAGTCGTTTGACTCCGCCGCCACGTGCCCCTTGTCTTCGTCTCCAATGTCGAACTTGAGCGATGCCAGCCTCAGTGACGACGATGAAGCTAGTGGCAGCAAGATCCACAGAAGGTGTGAGCGCAGCGCGCCATTACTTGCATATGTGGATCGGGATCATCTCTCTCATGTTCGGAAGAGCTTGTTCCGGGTAGCGCCAGGTCCTTTGGACGGCGATTACCAGAACTCGCCTGTCTTGAACCTGCAGAAATTGCGCTCAAAAGCGCTCGTACCTGCCGATCGCGATCAGGATGCTCACCTGGTAGCCATTCTCATTGCAATGGCACAACAAAGATTTTACAACAAGAATGGAAGTCGCCGGTTTAAGTTGTCTCGGTCCACCAACGAGTGCGCATCGTCTGGTTCGACTGATCCGGCTCGTCGATCCGACGAAGCCATCTACGATGTTGAAGTACGTGTCTTCACTTTTGATGCAGTGGAAAACGATTTCATCGTCTACACTGGAACTATTGGCGCCGACTTCCTAGAAGGTTTTGCAGATCCCGCCAGGACTCTGCACAGGCAGCCAGATGGAGGCTCGTCGATGCGCATTGCTTACACGCGTGTGCCCATTTGGCCTTTTTATGGCCTTAAGGAGCGTCTCGGCAAAGCTTTGGGATCTGAAGTGACGGGCGCACGCTTCGTCGGCCCTGGTTACGATACCTATCGCAACGACGAAGAGCTGGCATCGCACCAAGCGGAGTTGGCTAGAGCACAGATTGACTCTGAACGTATACTCCTTGCCACTCAAGCAGTGTTGCGCAGAGAAAAAGAGCAAGATTTGCAGGAGATACTCGAGAGAAGCTTCGGGCAGCAAGGTACGAAAAGGAACTGGGATGCGTCAGATGCTGGAATTTCAACCGATATTACACCCCCAGCCTCAGCACCTAAAAGAAGACGAGGGAGAAGGTCGAGTGGGATTGTCGAGGTATGGTGATTTATTGAAGGTGACGTTGCTGAAAGTGATGAGACTAGGGCGGTGTTGCGTAGGGTTCTGGGCCTTGCGACTTTATCGCAACTCCGTCCTTCGACCTCATGTCGGAGGATGAATCGTAATACGATAAGAGTGAGAGCGTCATGCTGGTTGCGGACTTTTATGATTGTTTTGACCTTGGCGACTTTGGGTTTTACAGGTGGCATTGGGCAAACAGCGCTGGGCATTGCATTATGACTGATGATCTGCTTTTTGAGGTGGTTACCGAGCGGAGTTTTGGGATTATTAGCATGGGAATGTGTGCTTGGAACATTAGTAGGATCATTGACCTTCGGTATATAGGGCTGAGGGCGTTTTGGACATGAGCATCATGTGCTCATATTCTTTGTATTGTTACCAAACCATCGATTGCTTTCCTATACCTGGTAAAAACCGGACTTGGCAACAGTCGAACTTATGGCTCCTGTGGGTAGGAACACTCTGATTCATGGGGGACGGGACAATCGGGCGGTGAGACGTGGCTTAAACGGCGTACTGAGACATGCTCATCGAATTTATAGTACCGCCCGTGCAGTTCTTGGTCTTGTCATTTCTAGGGCCGTTGCCGTCGTGGGAGCACACGTTAGCTTCCAAGATGAAAGGTCCATATATCAAGCCCCAGAATCTCGACAAATCATCGCGACCGGATTTGACGTTATGTGACAGCACACCTATCGGGCAAATACAGTCAGAAGTGCCTAGTTTGAGGGCTAAGTACAAGGACGTTTTATTTGAGAATAAACTAGACCAAAGAGTGAAAATAAAAAAAAATAAAAAAAAAAGTTCGCTACCTTCCTCGCTGCTATTGAGCGGACCAAGTTCGTGTCTATGTTTTGTATAACGTGGCTCGAAATAAATGAAGAGACCGACGCTAGAGCTTCTCAGTCAGGGAAATCGTCAGGTTGGAAACTTGTTATTGGATAGATGATGGGGCAGTTAATATAGGGGTAAAAACGCCCGCCCTCATTCTTGCCGCTGTGTAATTAGCCGGGCACAGCTCCGGTGCGCCCGTGGGTAGACGCAGGAGTCTCGCCCGCCGCTGCCCTCCATTGACCAAAGTGATTGAATTGCTGAGTACAGGGTCTGTAGGGAAGGGTGACATTTTTGCCATGTGTCTGCACCGTGAACGGTGTCGTGGATCTAGGCCATTCTATAGACGCCACAATGTCCCGGTATCCGGGGCAGTGGGTGTCTTCATATGGTAGAGCTACCGCATTAAAGGGAGAGGAAATCGGGGGTTTTGGGGATTGTAGTGTATAGAAAGCTGCGTTCAGATCAGCCAAGGTTGTGATCGAGTTTGTTCGTCCTCAGGCCCTTGTCTAGATATATCCCATCATAAAAGAAAAAGAAAAAACGGCACTCAAGCCTGTAGGATTCCGAATCTTGCGCACAAGCGGCCCTGTTATCCCAGCTGAATCACGACATGTCTTTAAAACCCCTCACAATCATAGTCGCTGCGAGCCTGCTGGCGCTGACGGCCGCCGCACCCAGCCCGACACCGCAGCTCGTACCGAGGAGCTACACCCGCTCGTGCCAGGGCTGCTACCTCAGCGACACCAAATACCTCTTTTGCTACTGCAGCGACGCCGGGGGACGACGCGTCGGGACCGAGATCGATCTGGACTGGTGCGTCACCAACCAGGGCGGGCGGCTGGTGGCCAAGGCAAAGTGAGTTTTACCGCCATTTTTTGATTTTCCTTTTTTTGCTACAATCCTTTTTCTTTTTCCTTTTCTTTTTGCAAAAAGAAGGGGAAAAAAACCTTTTGGAGCAAAGGTCTGGAGCGGAGCTGATATGAAAACCGTGCTTGTCCAGCGGCAACTTCTCCAGGAGCTGTAATCATGAGCGCTGGGTTGAGGGCAGCACCAACGTGCTCACGGCATCGTGTGGTGATGGCAGGGGCGGGGTGAGGGATAGTTCGATCAACCTAGGTGAGTTGCTTCTTGTCTGTGTAAATTTTTATTTTTTTTTTAATTAATTACACCTTTCGTCTTTGCGTGTGTGTGCTTTTGTGGTCTGACCGGTTTTCGTCTGCCTGGCGCAGATGATTTCATTCACAACAACAACGGCCTCTTGACATGCCACGGCATACAGGGAGTGGAGGGGCAGGTTCCCGGGGGTCCGGAATGTCCTTATCCCCATACTATATGCTGAAAGATTCTTTTTCGGGAACCAGGGAGGCGGATGATAGCATATGATAGGGAAGACGGGCTATTTAGGGTGAACATCCGGATACATGAATATGTTTGCCGTCTTTTTCAAATCCTAGAATCGCTGCTTTTGTATTTCAAGAAGTTTAATATTCTGGCACAAATACGTCTTGAGGTGAGCAAAGCGTGGGATTCTTAACCGTACTTTACCAGGTGACGGGCTGATTGAGAATGGAAGTGAATATTTTTACATGAGTTGATCCTTGCATAACCTGTAATAGTTGAAAAGGAGTCAACATAGGGTAGATCAGGTACGCGGTGCTTCTACATGTTGCGCACTTTGATTTTGCAGGCTGCGTAACAACAAATCACAATACCCTGCAATAACTACACAACGCAGGATTGAGCCCCTTTGAAATCATTCTTGTCATTGAAAGCTTCATAATGACCTCGTTTGCCACAGCCTCCCCAGCTTTCTGACTCATAACTGTTCTCGGCTTCTGAAAAACGAAGCGCAAGGATGCAAACAGTAAGTGTTAATCGACCAACGGCAGCTGAGATAGCCTCGAGTGTGACAACAAATTACCTTTTCCTGAATAGGTGTGACATGTAGTATATTTTGGAAACCTCACTTGACAGAGGCATGTTGAGTCAGCCGTTTATCGTCCTGGTTTGCTATATTCCTAACCTCAAATGCCACTGGAGGATGCCGTTGTGCGTGTTTGAGACACCGGAATAGATTCAGAATCGAATCGAATGGTTGTTGGCGGGCAAAGAATACTTTACATAACATGCAGGAAAATGACTTTTACAAAAAAAAAAAAAACGCCCAACACTGCTGTGTTCAAGGCGAAGCCCCGCGGCACCGGTTTGATTTGCTGCAAGGATCACAAGAAGGAAAATTTCTAGCCCATGACGGTTTTGACGTCGATCAACCACCCAAGCAACGTTGCCGGGATTTCTGGATTCCGCTTAGCGGGGGTGCTGCAGGCCGGGTTAGAGAGGAATAGGAAATATTCAGGTCCAGTTGATCACTAGGTTGTGGCCAAGACAGACCGTCCCGGTCCGGGTTTCATCTTAAACAGTTGAGCTGAACAATTACGGGAAAAAATGGGTTGCGCTAGTCAATATTCAGAACTGACTGAATTTGGACTTTGTGATGTTTGTGTTGATTTCCATGGCGGGTAGTGTAAATCAAAGATTTGAAAAAACAAAAAAAAAAAACAAAAAAAAAGTCAACTGTTCAGTTGAAAAAAGTCTGTTGATCTCCCGGCAGTATGGTAAGTTGGAAGATTTGTACTTTTTGGGTTCGGGGACCAAGATCTCGTATTCCCGTCTAGTCCATGCCTGGAACTACCAGGCACATGGTATCCTGGACGTGGTTCGGATGCCGGCATCGGAAATAAAGTTCAAACATCTCATGAAGGAACCGGCCAAAACATGGCTAATTCCTATCCAGCAAACTGAGTCGTTCCCGTTGCGGACAATTTGTCATAGGGCGAGTCAAATTTACTTTTGGCAACCAGCCCTACCCTATGCTTGAGGACGGGGAGGACCGACGATACCATCTAAGGTACGGCATGCGAGGCGCGAGGGCATGGGCATGGGCATGGATATGTTGTTGATATCGCAACATAACGGTAGGAACTAGGATCGACAAAGCTGATTGGCCACTTTCCCCCACTTTCATCTTCGAAAAAAACACAACAACATGGATCATATGTACAAAAAGACGTCGATCGATTCCTGAGCGCGCCTTCTTGAGAAAGCTTCAGTTCACCACAGTGCTGTGATTCCCGCCACAATAAAAAAAAAATATATGTGTCGGTCGCGTTTCGTACCTGTCCCGAAATACGACTCGACAATGAGAAACTCACCACTGTGCGATCTGTGTGCAGCTGGTGAAGATTCCATGTAGTAACTTCAACCCGGGGCTGACTTGGTGATCCAAGAATGCCTTGTATATGACCTGCCCATCTACTTACCAATTTCGTCGACTTGGGCGTGTTTTTTTTTATTTGTCTCTTCATTCAAATGAAAAGAGGGAAAAAGAAAACATCAGACAAGAATGTCATTACAGCCGGAGATAGCAAATACCACAGCCGCCACGGGTGGCGGCACTATATCGGAAGAAAAGCCAGGCTTTGACAAAGAGCCCGACGTCGCGGCCGTGGAGATCGACTCCACATCGTCAAAAGCACATGCCAGCAGCAAAAACAGCGGCGGCAGCAGCAGCAGCAGTAGCAGTAGCACCCACGAAAAGGCCAACAGCACCGAGGATAGCGACAACGAAGATGTCATCATCATCTCGGGCGAGGACGTGTCAAACCACCTGCTGCCGCTCCGGGACGATGGGGATCCGGCCTTGACGTTCCGCAGTATATTTCTCGCCACCTGCCTCGCCGCCTTTGAGAGTACGCTGTATCAGATATACCAGTTCAAGCCGACCGAGATCGAGGTGTCGTCTCTGTTCATTGTGCTTATCGCGCACTTTGCCGGCACCGCCTGGGCGACGTTGCTGCCCCGAGGTGACAAGCTCGAGGCTAGATGGCGGGCTAGCGGCAGCACCGGCGCCCTGCCGTTGTGGATCCAGATCATGTCCGTCGTCAACCCCGGGCCCTGGGGTCTCAAGGAGCATGCCATCTGCGCCATAACGGCCGCGTCCTCATCCAACGCCGCCGAGGCCATCCTGGCCTTTACAGCGCAGGATCTGTTCTACGACCTGGAGCTCAAGCCCGTGACGGTCGTGCTGTCCATCATCTCCATCAGCTTGTTTGGGTACGGCATCTGCGGTCTGATCCGCCCCATTGCGGTTTGGCACATCGACGCCGTCTACTGGAGCAGCCTCCCCGTCGTCAAGACGGTGCAGAGCCTGCACTGGCAGGAGTTCAAGACTTCCAAACCGCTGAGGGTGTTTTGGATCGCCTTTGGCTGCATGTTTGTCTATGAGTTCCTCCCGGCCTACATGTGGCCGTGGCTCAACTCTGTGTCCATTCGTGAGTTTTTTTTTTTTTTCTTTTTTTTTTTTTGCTTCTCTCTTGCAGCGGCTTCTGTTATGTATTACTGAAACACTAACCGAGTCTCATCAGCTTGTCTGGCTGCTATGCACGCAACTGGCGATCTTGGAGCTACTCTGACGAGGTTCTTTGGCGGTTCCATCAACAATGAGGGCCTTGGGCTATTTTCACTGTCTTTTGACTGGCAATATGTGAGTAGCCTCACTATTTGGTTATGATTTTGCCACAGATCAAAACAAATGACTGACCACACTGTCGCATTGTCACAAATCGCAACACAGATCACATCGTACAACACATCTCTCCCCCTAATCACTCAGCTGCACACCGGTCTCGGGCTTGGAATCTGCATGATCGGAATGGTAGTCGTATGGTACACCAATGCTTTCAACGCCCAGTCTCAGCCCTTTATGAGCACCAGGCTGCACTCTGCCAACGGCTCCATCTACCCCATCTCGCAGGTCTTTGAGGCCGGTCAGCTCGACCACGCGGCACTGGAGAAGTTTGGTCTTCCACAACTGTCGGGCACTTTTGTCTGGGGCTTGTTTATGGCGAATGCTGCCGTGAGTATTTCGTTTTTTTTTTCTTCGTCGTGATCTGTCTATTCAAAGTTGCCGTTGACTGACATGTTTAATATTTGAAAACAGATTGGTGGCATGATTACTCACTGTGCAGTCTTTTACGCCAAAGACATAATCAACTCTTTCAAAAGCGCCAACAAGGACGATTTCAAAGACCGCCATCATAACCATATGAAGGCCAACTACAAAGAGGCACCCTGGTGGTGGTTCGCGATCGTCTTGTTTGTGAGCTTCAGCTTAGGGCTGATAGTCGTCACAACACAAAACATTACATTGCCTTGGTGTTAGTACTCTAGTCACCGAAAATTCTCCCTCCCAAAATACCCCTCATTGTTCCAAATTCCCGAGAACATCTGCTAACTTCCCATCAGGGGCTTATATGATATCGCTGCTTCTTGGGTGTATAATTGCGCCTCTTGTAAGTCTTTGGATCCCCCTATAGAAACTCTCTTATTGTTTTGACTGCTAACCCAGTTCCTCTCAACAGAGCACAATGCTGTTCTCCCGTTTCGGCCTCGCAATTGCTACAAATAACTTGTCCAAGATGTTGGCGGGTTTGATCATTCCTGAACGTCCAATTGGCACAATGTACTTTGCCGCGTGGAGTCACAGTGTGATTAGGTACAGGACACTTTCAGTTCGCGTTGCCTATCGTCTCGATGATTCTGAAACTGACACTCGTACTACATACAGCTCGTGCCATTCTCTATGCAATGATCTAAAGATTGGGGAGTACCGTGAGTCTATTACTCCTTTGCCACAGCACATGAAATTCCAAACGCTTCAAACAAATTGACTAACACTTACCCTCTTCCACACAGTCAAAATCCCACCCAGAGACATGTTCCTCACCCAAGTGTACGGCACCATCCTCGGAGGCTTCATCAACTACGGCGTCATGAGCTCCATCGTCAAAACCAACCGCGACCTCCTAGTAAACAGCGATGGCAACAACTCCTGGAGCGGCGCCACCATCCAGAGCTACAACACCAACGCCGCCACCTGGGCGCTGGCGAAATACCTGTACGGCCCCGGCGGCGCTTACTCGATCGTCCCGCTAGGTCTGGCTCTCGGCGTGGTGCTTGTGCTAATCCACAGGGCGATAGTCCACGTGAGTTGCCTTTTATTTCCGCCCTGACCCCCACCCTTCCCCAATCTCATCACCGGCGCAAGCTAACACCAAGGGGGAAAAAAAAAACCAACCGATCCCTCCCCTCCTCAGTTCGTCCCCAAGATAAAAGGCTGGGACCTGGCCGAGAACATCAACCTGCCGCAGCTGCTCACCTACTGCGGCGAGATACCCATCGGCGCCACGCAGACGTGCGTCATCTTTAGCCAGATCCTCGGCGGGCTGTTTGCGCAGTTTTATCTGCGCAACTACCGGCCCCGCATCTTCAAGAACTACTTTTACTCGACCGCGGGGGCCTTTGACGGCGCCGCGCTGTCGGCCTTGTTCTTGCTATCATTTGCCGTGTTTGGGGCCGCCGGTCCCGCGATTCCGTTTCCGAGGTGGTGGGGGAACCGCGCCGGGGAGAATTATGATTTTTGTCCCAAGGTCGAGTGAGGACGAGAGATTAATGCTGTTTCTTTGGGTGGAGGTTTTTTTTTTCTCATCATATCTAGGCGTTTGTGGCAAAGGTAAAAAGAAAAAAAAAGGGAGGTGGATTTCTGGTATTTTTTGTTACAAAAGGGAAAATTCATATAGAGCATGACGGATATAATTTGTCCATTGGCATACTTCTATTCACAATTGCAGTACTACAAAACCTGGTGCGCCTGGTCATGGCCTCTTTGATAAAGCCGTGCCTTGGTAATTCTCTTTCAGTTGTGATATATGAGAATACTCGGATGCTGCAGTATCAAGAGTAGTTCCATATTTATTCGAATGACCATTCTCCATGCAGCTTGCCTAATCCTTATTCATCGCATTGTATATGAGTCCATTCGGAAAGGAGACAACAGTCAGAAAGGTATTCTTGTATCTGCCGGGAAGTCGGAACTTTGGTTTAGCTAACCGTCGTCTAATCTGAAGCCTGTTGCAACCGTGTAATGTGCTTCTCGGGCATTTTTTTTTTTTTAATTACTAAGAATAATCGAACCATAAGCTTTAGGTATTTGAGGGGATGCAAAAAGATTGCCTAAAATGGAAATATACGCATCAAGACTTGTTCCAGATCTTTGTCTACTTAACCATGATTCTCTAGAACATCTTCGTCCAATTTTCTTTCAGCATCGGTTGAGAGGGGGACGATTAATTCTATATTTTGACAAGACTTCGGATCGTGCTTCAATTGCCCAAAATGGAAAATATAAAAACTCCAAAAATACCCTGTTCACGCGAGCCTGAGTTTATATGGAAAACCGACAAAAAAAAAAGAGGTGCTCGAGTTTGCGCGTTGAAATAAACTATTTCCGAAACCCTAACATTGACAAGGTCAGATCTTGGTGTTATTTATATTCAACTACCCCGGATCGGAACTATACATAGTGGACTTGCAGAGTTGATCATGCTGAGTCGCTTCGACTTGAGACGGAAACAAAAATTACGGGCTTTCGCTAAAAACAAGGTCGATCAAATAGAAATTTTTACCGACAGCAAAAACTTCAATCATGACCAACGCATTCGACTGCGATATACCCTATCGCTCAATGCGCTCATTGAGTTTTGTTTGCACCAGGCACAGGCGAGCGTATGCTTTTTTTTCCAACGAAAACTAAAATCCCATCAAAGCGCATCAAAACAATTTATCGCCACCTGCAACAGTTTAAAAAAAAAAGTGGAACAATCGCAAGGAGTAATTTGATTGTTCATTAGGGTCTAGAACAGTAGAAAGCAAATGAATTGAAACGGGTGATCTCGTGTAGCAAGGAAAATAAGAGGAGGCCAAAGCGGACGATCAACACAAGAGGAGGAAAAATTCGCCTGTCACCGACACAAGCGAGAGGCGGGTGGTGGGTGGCCGAACAAACGCGCGGTTGCTACAGAGTTCACTTTTTCACCTCTTTTTTTTTATTCACCGCGGCTCACCATCGGGAAGACGACAAGTTAACGTAATAAAAGACCGAAGATGGGACGGAAGCTAGGGGAACCGCAGTGGATTTTGCGGTTTTGGGGCTTTAAGCTCCCCACCTCCCCTCTCCCCTGGCATCTTAATTATGAGACGGTCTTAAGGGGGAAGAGGACATGAGTCGTGAGCAGTCAGGACCCAAAAGAAAAAAGAAAAAATAAAAAAAAGTTGAAAGGGAAACGTACTTTATATTACGTGGTAAAAAGGTTTTGGACAAGCTTGTATGCTTAATTGTTTTTTATTCTTAGACACTTTGCCCGCGTCGGTGGAGAAACCCGCCGCTGACCAGGGGGGAACAGGGAGACGGTTGCACTACCCTTGCATGTGGGCTCGATCCGGGATCGTGAAACTCGGAATCTCTTCGTACCGCAGCGGACGAACGACGTCCTTGAACAAACAAAACAGCCTTTATAGCAATCCCAACAAGGCCCAGGCGACCAGGGCAGAAACGGGGCTCAGGACTGGACGCGAGTGGCTTGAGAGTTTGTTGACAATCCCCATCAACATACAGCGTTGCGTGCTTGCACAGTAAATAGATTGGCAGAAGACGCATGAATGATCAGAACTTGACCTTACAACGGTACAGGGTGCGGTGCCGTGGAAGCGGATCCCATAATACTACAGGCGATAGGGTTTTGGTACGATTTATTTGGGCTGTGCGAATATCGTACGATGAACTTTGCGCGCGCAGGGCAGCGAGGGCAGGCCTGTCAAATTTCGGATGACGGAGCACAGATATATTGTTCCCATTACCAAGTGGCACTAGGGACGGAAGCGAATGAACGTCATTAATGCAAATCCATCGGTACCCTATATTTTGAGTTTTGGGTTTTTGAGTTCCTTCTTTTTTTTTTTGGTTGCGATCTTCTGGTTTTTTTTTCCCTCGTGGCCAAAACAAAAATAAGGTCAAAACTCAATCCATCATCTCAAGTTGTGTGAAGATCTCTGGGTCGCAACAACGATGCCATAAACAAATGCCCATTTTACCTAGATATAGTTTCCCAGCAGAACGGAACTGGCAGCAATCATAATGGGCCCGATGTTACGACATTCACAATTACCATTGTTATGTTGGTGACCATCATCGAGCATCGTCATCGTTCACTACGTACATAAAAAAATAATTCTTGGTGGTATCGCCGCCAAGCCAAACCAAGGGGTAATCACTACTTTGGCGAGTTTCGGGCCCAATTCTTTTTGCCAGGCGAGCCTACTGTAGTTCTTGATTTTCGGTATTCGGTATGTCGCTGGCATGGTTTTTTTTTTTTTTTTTTTTTTTTTTTTTTTGTACTGTAGGCTTGTCGGATATTGCAAAAATCTCTTCTCCAAGAAACAGAAACATGTCAAAAGAAAAAGAAAAGGCTAGCCCAACTGCCCTACAAACTACTGCTAGTCCAGCCACAGTCT
>NC_043743.1:3063231-3089918 GCF_004337985.1 Pyricularia pennisetigena
TTTTTTTTTTTTTTTTTTCTTTTTTCTTTTGGTGTTGGATTTCTTTTCTCCTTGTTTGTTGTAGTACTGTAGGCTTGTCGGATATTGCAAAAATCTCTTCTCCAAGAAACAGAAACATGTCAAAAGAAAAAGAAAAGGCTAGCCCAACTGCCCTACAAACTACTGCTAGTCCAGCCACAGTCTCAGACCAATAGCTAGCTGCAGTTTTTGTGACAAGACAAGAGACTGCTAGGGCTGCCTCATGTTGGATTAGAATCGCGGTCATGATGCTTGCGACGACAGCTTGGCTTCTGGAGCAGTGGATGATCTTGGCGTTTGCATCTGCGCCGCGCAGGTAAGGGGCTCAAACATTTAGCTTCAGCTCAGCCTGAACAGAAGACAGTGGTAGCAACTGGTAGAGCCCCGCAGAACCCCATCAGCACCCCCACCTTTTAGCACATGTGGAGTCCAAGCTAGAAACAAGATCATTTCTTTTTTTTCTTTTTTTTTTTTTTTTTTTCCTTCCATGCGACCCAAGCTGCAGCCGGCCCAGCTTTAACCTTATCTTCCATGCCCTACCTACCTGCCTGCCTAGCTAGCTACTTACCCATTGCAACGCCCTCGTTCCTGAAAGGCAGCCCAACGTAACCCACACACACCAACTAACTGCAAGGGACCGAGAGACACAAACGTCCTCGCCGCAGCTTATGCAGGCACATGCATGAAACCCGAAGCCTTTGGTGCGGCAAATCCCGGGGATCCGGCCGCCCTAGGTTGCCTGTCACTCAGCCCCATTGTCCTCTAAACAATGTATACTTTGTAGGCAACCCGAGGTGGGCAGACGTACTACTGTAATCATGATTGCAGAGTAATAGTACGTACACATCCAAGTGACAAAAGGGCTGAACTCGATATCAACATTGGCGCGTGTCATCTGCCAAAACATTATCCCTCGGGGTCGTCAAACATGTCTAGAGTTCGGACGGATTAAAAGATGGTCAGGGGTTAGTCCGGACCGGAATTACGGGAGGTGTGGACCCTTGCACCTTTATGTAACTCACCGTACTACGCAGTATCGTACCTCCCAACGCAAGCAAGGCAAGGCAAGACACCTAGAACCGACCCTAGGCACTCGCATCTGCAACCGAACATGACCCTGGCAGGCAGTGATCAATGGAGAGAGAAAGAGAGAGCTTCGACACCGCGCCAATACGTACCGTTGTTCGACGAGCAAACAAGCCAGCAATCAACCTGGGCAAGAAGTCGACTTGGTTATTGCTCCGCGACTAGGCAATCTAGACTGTCTAGTGCAGTATTTACTCTTACTTCCCTTTGCACCAGCTTCACGAGAATCGCACACATCGCCTGCTCTACCAGCCATGATATCCAAAATCATGGTCAAACAGACCTAACTAGAGCTCACCGCATGCCGCTGTGCCGAAACCCAATTCAATAAACGGGGCCGCCACCCCCAGGGTGTTGTTTTTTCTTGTCAGAGCGTTCAAAACACACTGTTGGACTCCACGTCCATCTCCACGTGCTCCATTATCAACGTCTGCCCCCTGACAACCAGAAGCCAAGACCAACGTCAAGATGGCTGACAGCAAAAGTAAGAACGGCAACTGTATCTGATGCCTCGCCTCCAAGTCATCCACCATAGACAAACAGCAGACAAATCTGATACGACACACGGATATCGTCTCGCCATGTCGTTCTGTCTACTTGCTTTTTCCGCCTTCGGGTCTTCCGGCTGGATTACATACAGTAGAGCCAAGGGGACTCCGGCATCCATCTTGTCTAGATTTTCTCTCCTTTCCTCCGCAACGGCTTGATCGTGCCATCGCAAGCGGGCCCTATTACAGGATAGCTTTGTTTGCTTACCTGCTTCTGTCCTAGGCTGACACTCGCTTGGTAGGCACTTGGCACACTTTTTTTTTGCGTTCCCGGAGCCGGGGCCATTCGCCGAGAAAAAAAAAAAAACAACCCCTGCGCCCCCATCACTACCGGGACTGCACACGGTCCGCCAAGGAGACGCTTACCATATGGAGTCGATCACGATGCCGCTGTATAAGGAAACCAGGCTCGCTCCTGCTGCACATCTTTTTCTCGGCGTCCCTCTCGCCCCTTTCTATCCCTCTGCTTTTCGTTTCCGACGTCACAGCTCCCCTTTCCCTTCGTTGGCCGGTACCCATGTTGATTCGTTTCTTACGAGCTTACAGTGTGAGGCTTATCTAATTCATCTTCTCGGTTGGAGAAGCTGCAGTAGACGAGCTTGTTGCATACTGTTGGTTCACTTTCTTTCTTCTTTTCTCTTTTACTTCTTTTTATCACACACCTTCCTTTTTTTTTGCCCTTTTCCATCTTGCATTCTTTGCATTCACTGCTCATTGCTGCCTTCGATTCTTCACGGAGCAGGTCTCACTCGTTTGCCAAAGACCTCCTATTTGATATTGTAGGCTTTGGTTTTCTTTCTTTTCTTGTCGCGAGGGAAAGGATCAAGAAAACAATCACTGCTCATCCAGAAGCAGTTGTCAGTCCTTACGGATTCTACCCGTGATACCATAGTCTGCTTGTAGCAGACGACATACATAATGCTTCCTCGAGTTTCCCTCGTTCTATTTGCCCTTTTGGCCACAGCAAATGCCTCGCCCGCACGAGCCGACAAGAGGAACCCGCCGCCGGACCCCGCAAAGCCCGCCGAGTGCAAACCGACGACGATTACTGAGCACGTCACGCAGACGCAGCACGTCACCAAGGAGGTGAACCACACGCTCCCGCCCCAGACGGTCGAGAAGACGCTGCCTCCGAAGACGGTGGAAAAGACGCTGCCGCCGACGACGGTCGAGAAGACGGTCCACGTCACCCAGACCGCCACCAAGACGCTCCCGCCGCACACCGTCCATGTAACCCAGACCGCCACCAAGACGGTCCACGTGACGCAGACGCAGACTCAGACCAAGGTCGAGACGAAGGAGGTCACCAAGACCCTGCCGCCCCAGACGGTTCACGTGACCCAGACCGCCATCAAGACGGTGGTCTCGACCAAGGTTGAGAAGAAGGAGGTCATCAAGACCCTCCCTCCCTCGACCGTTGTGTCAACCAGGGAGGTCGTCAAGACCCTGCCTCCCCAGACGGTGCACGTCACGAAAACGCAGACCAAGGAGGTGGTCAAGACCGTGCCGGTCACCCAGGTCAAGGAGAAGATTGTTACGCAGACCAAGGAGGTTGTGAAGACGGTGCCTGTCACTCAGGTCAAGGAAAAGATCGTTACGCAGACTAAGGAGGTGGTCAAGACCGTGCCTGTTACGCAGGTCAAGGAGAAGACGGTGACGCAGACCAAGGATGTCGTCAAGACGGTGCCTGTCACTCAGGTCAAGGAAAAGATTGTCACCCAGACCCGCGATGTCGTCAAGACCGTCCCGGTCGTCTCCACCCAGGTCAAGGAGGTTGTCAAGACGGTCGTCTCGACGGTGCCCAAGGAGGTTGTGCGCACCGTCACCTCTACTCAGCAGGGCTCGCCCGTCCACGTCACCAAGGAGGTCGTCCGCACAGTGACGCAGGCTGGTGCCCCGGTTACCGTCACCCAGGCCGTCACTCACGCCGTGACCCAGACCAAGGAGGTCGTCCGCACCGTCACCGAGTCTGCCCAGGTCGCCCCGGCCCCGAACGTCCCTCCCACGACTGTGACCAAGGAGATGATCCGCACCGTGACGCAGACTGGCGCCCCGGTTACCGTCACTCAGACGCACGCCGGCGCCCCTGTTACCGTTACTTACACGCAGGCCGGCGCACCGGTTACTGTCACACAGACGCAGGCTGGCGCTCCCGTCACCCAGACCAAGGAGGTCATCAAGACCGTTACTTACACACAGGCCGGCGCGCCGGTTACTGTGACCCAAACGCACGCCGGCGCACCGGTTACCGTTACTTACACCCAGGCCGGCGCTCCTGTCACCCAGACCAAGGAGGTCATCAAGACCGTTACTTACACCCAGGCCGGCGCGCCGGTTACTGTGACCCAGACGCACGCCGGTGCCCCTGTGACTGTCACATACACCCAGGCCGGCGCCCCTGTGACTGTGACCCATACTCAAGCTGGCGCCCCTGTTACCGTTACTTACACTCAGGCCGGCGCGCCGGTTACCGTGACCCAGACTCACGCCGGTGCCCCTGTTACCGTTACTTACACACAGGCCGGAGCACCGGTTACTGTCACCCAGACGCACGTCGGTGCTCCCGTGACTGTTACTTACACACAGGCTGGCGCTCCCGTCACCCAGACCAAGGAGGTCGTCAAGACCGTTACCGAATCTGCTCAAGTTGCCCCGGCACCGAATGTCCCGCCCTCTACTGTCACCAAGGAGGTCCCCGTACATGTGACCGTCACCCAGTCTGGCCAGGCCGTCGAGAAGACAGTTACGAAGGAGGTCCCCGTACATGTGACCGTCACCCAGTCTGGCCAGGCCGTCGAGAAGACAGTCACGAAGGAGGTCCCCGTCCACGTCACCGTCACCTACCAGGCCCAGGCCAGCGAGAAGACCGTCACCAAGGAGGTTCCCGTGCATGTGACCGTTACCAAACACGGTCAGGCCGTCGAGCGTACCGTCACGTCGATCCACAAGGTCGTCCACACCGTCACCCAGGGCGGACAGAACCAGATTCACACCGTCGTCCACACCGTCCAGGTGCCCGTTGTGCACACCAGCGTCGTTACCCAGCACGTTCCTGCCCCGGCACAGACCGTCACGGTTACCGTTGGAGCCGGCCACGCAGCTCCCTCTTCCCCCGTTTCGCCGCCCAAGGTCATCATTCCGGTCCATGGCGCCCGACCTCCTGTGGTTGTCGTGCCGCCCCAGCACTCGGCTCCTCCGCCCGCGGCCTCGCACTCCATGCCGCCCCCGGCCGCCTCGTCTTCTGTCCACATGCCACCACCGCCCATGCACTCGGCTCCTCCGCCCGCGGCCTCGCACTCCATGCCGTCCCCGGCCGCCTCGTCGTCTGTCCACATGCCACCACCGCCCATGCACTCGGCTCCTCCGCCCGCGGCCACACACTCCATGCCGCCCCCGGCCGCGGCACCGATCATGCCCCACGAGCCAGCCTCGCCCGCCGCATCATCGATGCCGCATCCTTCGGCGCCCTCCGCCGCTCCGTCCTCGCCCGAGGCCGCACACTCCTCCGCAGCCGCACCGGCCGCAGAGGGCACCCCAGCTCCACCGAAGAGAATGGCCCGGAGATATTCGGCGTAGAGACTTGTCTGATTTAATGTTGCAACACCAGAAAGGGTGTGGGGGGGTTTCTCTTTTTTTTTTTGTGTGTGTTCCGAGCCGGGGTGGTGGTAGTTATGAAATAGAGAGGTCATGGGAAGAAAAAAAATGACGGTATCTCGAATTAGAGAAAAAGAAAGATGATACCTTTTTTTTTTTTCTTTTCTTTTCTTTTTTTCCCCTTATATTTAATGTACATATAATTGACTCAACAACTCGGGAGTTTGAGGAAAAACCCACATTTTCTTTTCTTTATTTTGGCAGGGCCCACACTACACGTATTCAAGCAGCAATACTCTTTTTTTTTTTTTTCTCGCATGTATCCTTCCTCCCATCATCAACATCATCATATATTTGGCATCTTCTTTGTTTTTTTTCTTCTTCTCATCTTCTTTTCTTCTGCATCCTTTTGTTTACTATACTATTACCATGTAGTGCTTGTCACGAGGCGGAGGTTTGGGGGGGCTGAAGTGTGTTGTATCGTCTCAACATCAATTGTGAGAATATATTCAGTCGTAATACGCCTTTGCTTGGTCGTTGACCAGATGTTTGTACTCATATAATTCCTCTGCTTATTACACTGATATACACATAACTGTCCGGCCATGTGCAATGCTTAAATCAGGCGCAAGTATGGTGGAGTGGAGAAACCTGGGCTAACAGCACTTGATGCAACTACATGCTTTCCGCTTTTTGCCAAAACTTTTGCTTCATTAGACAGGCCAAGACCTGGAAAGAGATATGAAGACTGTACTGTTGTCCTAGTGGTGTGAATAAAAAAAAAAAAAGGAAAAGAAAAGCTTCAATGCATACCCGCTCAACCAAGCAGTCCCGGAGAGTCGCCCATTGTGGGCACAGTCTGCACATCAAAAATATCATTCCTCCAGCCATCACCACTCTGCTCCCTGATCCGGTCTTTAGCCCGCGCAGCCTCCTCGTTCCACAGCTTGACCAGACTGCCCGGCGCGTACACGCCCTTGAACACACCCTTGCCGGGCTCCGTCACACCGACGCGGACGTCCAGGTCCGGATCATCCTCCGGCACCAGCCTGGCCCCGACGGCCTTGACAAACGTCCAGAGGCTGTCTGGATCCGCGACCCTCGTGGCGCGCAGCCGCTCGCGGGCAAACAGGAGCTCACGGTTGGCAGCCTGGAGTGAGTCCGAGATGGCTGTGGCAATCTGCAGCTCCAGCGTCTTCTTCATCAGGGGCAAGATGAACGGCTTCATGACCCAGGCGCCCAGCGCGAACTTGCTCTTGCGCAACGTGTAGTCGAGCTGGTGGATAACGACCCGAACCGACCTCAGCGTGAGGATCTTTTCCAACTTCTCCTTGCCGACCTCCACCTCAATGTGGACGTCGATGCCGCGCTCGTCGAGGCTGAAGGACGCGATGCCCTCGTCCGAGAATCGCATCAGGCCAGAGTGTACTCGGAGCCAGAAGCCGACGTCCTTGGCTGCAATCGAGAGGCCGTCGAGCTTGATGGTGACGATGGACTGAACGGCAGATGCTGTGCGGTTTAGGCGGGTCTTGCGAATCTCGAGATCATTCTTCGTCTCGACACGAAGCTTGTAGGGCAAGAAGGAGGACCCGTTGACGGTCCTGCCTGGCTCGAGGATCAAGTTTTCGAGGAGGAGATCTATATCCGGCGTCGAGACTTCGAGGCGTGGGATCGGCACGTACTGTATACCTTGCACGATCATGGGAACAAAGACATTGACGCAGTCGTTGATGAGATCTGTGTTGACATAGTGGTTCTTGGGCGAAAGCAGTTTCAGGACCTTGCCTGCCGTTGTCAGGAGTCGTGACACGTCGGCATCGCGGAGAACAGACTGAACGGTCGACTGGAGCTGCGCAAGAAGCGCATCTACGTCGTCGCGAAGGGCCGATCGGGTAGCAAGCTGTTTCGACTGGCTGCGGAGCGTCTGGAAACGCTCCTCGGCGTGTTCGAAAAAGGTCGGATCCGCGAGCAGCTCTTGCACGGCATTGCCAATCTGGCGGACCAGCTCGTCGAATTCGGGGTCGCTGCGTCCATGCTCATATACGAGCTTGAAGCGCTTTTCCAGCTCATCCCATTCCTTGGCCTCGCCAAAGGACCGGATCAGAGACCAGAAATTCCTCAGTGCTTTGTCGGTCTCTCTGTTGACGCTGACGTCTTCATCGGCAGCGCGAAGGGTGTCTTCAAAGACGTGAGAGTAGACTGTAGCGTAGCGTTTTAGGAGTAAGGAAAGCGTCGACACGGAATCCGAGTAATCTCTGCGCTGACGGAGATTTGCCACTGTCCTACGTAGACGATTCAGCAGGGCGTCCTTCTCATCGCCCTGCAGGTGATCAACCAAACTGTGCTGTGCTTCACCAACAACTTCAGTAGCTCCATTGGCGACAGCTTTAGTCACTGATGCCACCTCGCTCTCCAGATTCTCTTTGCTGGGTTTGTCATCAGATTTGCTATCCTCTGACCCCGACGGCTTGCCATTCGTCTCATCAAGTTCAGCCTCCTTCTTCAAGGTCTGCTGCTCCTCGGCAGAAGGTTCAATCTGCTTGGCGACGTCCTTTGACACGCTCGAAAGCTTCATTGCCGTGTCGCTAAAGACCTCTTTGCCGATGGTTCCCAGGTCGGACAGGAACATGCGAAAGTCCGAGTTGGTTAGCAGCAACGACCCCACGGTCTTTAGGCTGCTGTACGCTTCAACATAGTTAGCCAGAATAAAAAACAGACTCGAGGAAAACAGATACCCAAGCAGCCAAAAAAAAACAAAAAAAAAAAAAAAAAACATGATTGCTCACCAGCAGCCGTGTTCGCCCGCGCCTGCGCCCTACCGGCCCGCTCGACAATGTCCTCCATGTCGACAGACATCCTCGCCTGCGAGAGGTACCAGATAAAATCCTGGATCTGGTCGTCCGCGTTCTTGTGCTGCAGCAGCTCCATGAGGTGGTTGATGGTCTGCTTGGCATAGTGCAGCACGGCACGGCCAGAGTCGCTCAGGTCGGCGTCGTCGGCCGGCGGGTTGAGCAGCTCCGAGGCTAAGAGCGTGCGGAGGTTGACTATCGCCTGGTCGTTTGACGGCATGTAGCCCTTGGACAGGGCACGCAGCATCTGGTAGGTGTGAAGTTTTTGGTGCAGGGTGGCCTGCATCGCCGTTTCGTCGTCATACTGGGGAAGAAGCGGCTGGCGCTCTGCCTCTTCCGAGGGGGCGCAGATGCCACAGCAGGTGAGGATTTGGATGTCCATGATTGCTGATTCAACTTTTGCCTGAGGGAAAGTTGTTTAATTCATTTCAGGCTATTCTTGTCGCTCTTTTGTTTTTGGAGATGATATCTTAGTTATGTATATCGTCGTTGCGAGCTGCCCACATGCGTCTTACCAGTGCGTGACGCGTTGATGTTCACGGGCCACTGAACGATGACGTCGTGATTTTTTTCGAAAGGCGACCTAAAACCGCACAACACATGCTAGCTCAACAATCAAGTTTGCAGTAGGTCCGGTACCTTCCAAGCTTCCAAGGAGGTAAATACGATAAAAGATGGCTGTTAATGACCAGATTTAAAAAAAGCAAATGACGCAAGGATTGTTTTTACTCTCTGTACTATGAATTAATTTGATAATTCGTTCTATCTCTCTAGAACTAATTGTCGATGTTGGGAGGAACACAGTACGTGCAAGCTTTAGCTACTGTGATTTTTCTCCTGGGGGTGGATTCCTAACAGGGTCAGAAATAAGAAACCGATAGTGGGTCCGTCTCGATGGCAGCCGACAAGCAAATGCCGAAAAGCTTTCTCGACTCTAATAAAACACCAACCAGCGACAACTTTAATGTCTGCTTTTTTGTTAAAGAAAACACTCTGACCATAGCTCATAGGTAATCAGGATGCCGGTTAAGCCGGCTATTTCCTGTGTTTGGGACACATCTTTGAACGAGGCGTCCAAGGCCTGGTAATCTATAGAACCTTTGACTTTATAGCATATACCGCTGCCATTGATTGCCTACCTACATATCGCGAGATCAACTGTTTCCCTGACCAAGGTGTGCGGCGCCGCGACCGAGTTGATCCAAAAAGTTGTACGTGCCGGAGGTTGCTAGGGGTGTGGGGCGGACGAGGGAGGAGATTATGGCCAAGGCGGGGTGCAGGATGTTAGCTTCTTGAGCCGAGATTTGCCAAGGAGCGAAACTGATGACAGTCAAATTGACGGATAGTGGAATATATACAATATAATAATAGTGTAGTGTAAAATTGATGTGGACATTTTCCGATTGGTTGTTATACGCGGTTGAGCGAGCCGAGGTAATCCTTCAATTTAAAAAAAAAAAAAAAAAAAAAAAAACAGCCTTGAGCTTGCAAACAAACATTCAAACATGCATAAACGCAGGCAATGCATCACAAGTTCACAACGAAAACCGGATATACTTGCACATTCTTAACAAAAACTAAAACCTTCATGTTTCCTGTAACTCCTTTCCTACCTGATGCCCCACTTGTATGTATATCAAAAGACGCCAGCCCATGCAGATCCAATGCTTTACCCAAAACAAAATGACCAAAACTCCACTTTATGCATCCCAGAAACCGCTCAAAATCCTCCCCGTCCCAAAAGCTTTTCCAGCCCGCACAGTTGAAGTCCCCCAGATCAAGCAGCCACGAGACGCTGCGCGAGAGCCCTGCGCTCAACAAGGGAGCGTCGCACCTTTTTCGAGGGCTTCTTGGACCGCGTGCGGTCGGCAACCGGGGACTCACTCCCAGACCTGGTTCCCGTGCTGGTCCCTGTGATGAAGGAACCGGTGCTCCCGCGAGCAACGGGGTACACCCGGGGCTTCTCACCTGTGGCCGCCTCGACTCGGTTGCTGATCCTCGACGTCCCCGACGACAGGCCGCCCTCCTTGGGCTGCTCCGAGATGGATAGTCTCCGAACGGATGAGGCGTCCTGGCGGCTCGTGCTCGGGGTGTTGACGTACTCGAGCTTGTTACGCGGCTTCTCGTCCCTCGTCTTCCCAGACTGGGTCGGGACGTTTTTGAGCAGCGGATCGCGGTTACCGCCCGGTCCGACCGTGAAGGGCCCACGTTCTGCGGGTTATCCCGCTGGTTGTCGAGTAGGTGTTGTCGGTGCTGCGGCATGTCTGTATCGTAGATCTCGTTCAGCTTGGCCGGCCCACCGTTCGAAGGTACTTGGAGAGAATGCCCCGATGTTCCGACGGGCGGCGTCGTGACTTTGGGCAGGTTTGGGTTGGGGGGCGCTGCGAGGACAGCCGGGCAGGCCATGGCCATGGCGATGAGGTAGGTGGCGAAATACATGTTTTTGAGATTGTAGGAGAGATTTGATGACGGGCTTTGGAGTGTATTTGTAGGAGACTTGGGAAGGAGACTTGGGAAGTTGGTTGTGTTGGAAAGAAGATAGGCTGGATGATACTGATTGATGATGGATAGAAGAACTAAAGACATGCCATCGCCTTGGTTGCCATCGTTTTTATATCTGGGCTTGAAGGATTCGAAGCCATTCTCGACATCTGTTGTAGCCTTTCCACAGTCAGCCGAAGTTGGTGCCCAAGGCTCTGTGTTGAGATGGTTACTGTTGTCGACATGGTGGCTATGAAGCCTCGGAGCCAACAATAGCATCATGAACCCGCACTAAGAACCGGGAATGTAGTAAAGGGGAATCCTGTGCAGCGCCACGGGCCCGTAGGCATCCCTACACAGCCCAAGTACACCTACCTGTCTTATGCATCAAGGCACTATCAAGTGTTCCTCAGGGGTCAACCCTGGGCTACTATCAAAGCCAATGGGCGTGCCTCGCTTGTTGGAATAGCCATTGTGATTGGATAGCCCCGATGCCCACCGTATCCTTGATTGCCATTCGTCAGTAAAAGGTTTCCAAGTGAGCTTTGATAATTCTATTTTTGTTAATGGCAGTTTCAGGGCTTACCATGGCAGCCATTGGTGGGATTCGTCGCTGATAGCCAAGGGGGCACGAGCAGGTAAGTACTTCTGCCGTCGAATAACAGGTGGCCTTGCTTTGTTGACGAAGCCCGAAAAGAGGAAAGCGCGTAAGCTATTCTATATCAGACCCATCTGTAAAGGTTTCTGGTGCGCGGGTTTGTCAGCTCTTTTGCAAAAACCAGGCAGACACAATACAGCTTCGTTGACAGGGTTGGAAGAAAGTGGTGGCGGCGGTGGTAGTAGTAGCCCTCCAAGCCCTCCCGCAAAAGCCATTAACCGCTTTGGATATGGCTTTGTGCCACGATGGGACCTTCTGTGTTACTATGCGTGTGGGGCTTTGCTCTGGTGCAAAGTAAAAACTAACCAGGAACAGAGAGGATGCCTAGCATGGGATGCGTGATCTTTTTCTCTGGACGCGGGCGCAGCAGGGATCTCGATCCATGCTTGACACACCTTATTGAGTCTCAAAGGTAGCTTATAAACAGGGCCAGTCGAGGATCTCGATCCAGGCTTGGCACACCTTTCTGAGCCTAAAGCTAAGCTTATCAATAGAGAAAGTTCCAGGCATGGGTCAAACCCATGCAACCAATTACAACGAGCAGACAATGAAAACAAAGGATGCACACAAATGTCTGCACCACAAATGGTCATGCGGCACAGCACGCCAAATCCTGCCTCAGACAACGGCGGCGTCTACCATGTATGCCCTGGTCCAAACAGAAGTGCTGGGTTGCTCGTGTCTCGACCTAGCTGACCTGCTCTAAAGCCCCAGAACAACAAGCCCGCCAAATTGCTTGGTCAGCAGCCTCCTGTTCCATCACCTTCACCACCCACTCACTTACCCTTCACATCCAAACAATCATTTGAAATGCAGATTATCCCTGCAGATCCCATAAACACTAGGTAAACTGCGGGCCATGGCCGAATCACCCGAGCCGCGGCCGCCCAGCGATCCGGAACGACAATCCGCCGTGGATTTCTTCCTACGCCATGTCGACAACTCACCAAACATCTCCCACGCCCGCTGCCTCCAAAAGGTTAAGCAGTACGCCCTCGCCACCGCAACAGGCCTCGCCCTGACCGGAAACACCACCGCAGCTACGCGGCTGGTTGAGCTGCTACGCGAACACGGCCTGGACCCCCTCCAGGACCTGGCCGACAGCGTCTTCCTCGTGCCGGCCATGTACTTTGCCTGGGAGGCGACCGCGTCCTGGCCGGATTGGGCTCCCACCAGTGAGCGCACCGAGCAGGCTCTCGCCACGGTCGAGACCGCCGCCAGACAGACCTGGCTGGAGCGGTTTTCGGAACCTTACGGCGTCGACGAGGATACGGTCCGCAAGGCGCTCCAAATGGCTGACGACAGCATCAACAATGCCTTTCCCGACGTTCCCGTCGCGGACAGGATCCGACTGGCGGCCAGGTGGTTTGACGAAGGCCAGTACGGCTTTGCGTCCAACCCCATGGGGCCTTTCTCGTCGCGGTACATCACGATGCAGTCGTGGTGGCGGCTGAGTACTTATCCGTATCCGTGGCAGCAGCTGTTCCGATCTGCGGGGCTCGTTATTGCTCTTGATGTGCAGTTGAAGCTGGGTAGATATGACGACGCCATGGAGACGCTGCGGCAGATTTGTGCCCGAATCACGTTTACAGAACAGGCATTTATGCTGGCCTGCTCAAGGGCTGCGTGGAAGAGTAAGCTGTTCACTGCAGGAGATGGTGGTGATGGCCGCTCGACATTCATGGGCGTGCTCGATATCGATCCGACCGATTTACAGGCCGGCGGTTTACGGGCTGTTGAAATGCTCGAAGAACGACTATGCAGCGGCCCCAAGCGGCCCTTTAGAAACAAAAACATCAAAGAGCTCACACGCATCCTCAGCGCAAACACTTTTGAGAACTGCGCCTACGACGAGCTGGAGATTTACGGCCCTCCCTTGGAGCGGCCAGAGCACGCGGACGCTCTGCTTCACAGCCCATGCTCTGAAGAAGACGCCATCGCGCTGGAACGCCGGCTGGGGACGGACCTACCCCCGGATTACCGGGAGTTCCTCTCCGCAAGCGACGGCATGGACCCCTTCTGGGACGGCGGCTTCCTCCTGCGGCTACTCGCCCCGGCGGCCGAGGTATGCACAGTCCACCTCGACTTTTTCGACCGGGACATAATGCAGCTGCCCCTGCTGCGCGACCAGCGCACCCCCATCGACTGGCCGCCCATGCCCGAACGCGCCGTCTCGCTGTCGGGGCCGGAGGCGGGCGGGGACGGCGGGGATCTGTGGCTGATAGACCGCGAGACGACGGCTCGGTGCAAGGAGGCCTTCTTCGCCGCCCTCGACGCGAGCTCGGCCGAGGAGAAGAGCGTTCTGCAGAGGGCCGTGGAAGACGTGTACGGGAGCATGCAGCGGTTTCGGGACCTCGACCGTGCCGTCGTGGGCTGGACGAGCTGGGGCCACGAGTTTGAGGCTTTCGATGGCGTTAGGGGAGTGCTCGAGGTCATGGCCGAGCGGAGCCTGCACAGGCTGAGGCCGTGGGATGACTGTTTCCGGCCGGGGCATCGAAAAGTGCTTCTTTGATCGTTTGTGGGCTCTGGGGAAGGAGGAAAAGACGGAAGGGGACATGTGAAGGCACATCAAAAAAGACGAGCGTGTTCGCAATGACGTTGTGAACACCCCTGAGTCCGCAGCAAATTCTGCGCCAAGCAGCGCGTTTGTTAAACAAAAATCATGTACAACTTTGCCTTTCGATATTCAATCCGTATCCCTCTTCGCTTGTACTCAGATAGGAAGATGCAAGAAGAGTGATGGTAAAAAGCAACAAGTCGCGATGAAGGACGATAAAAGAAGGGCACTGTTCTTGAACAAGAGGAGAACTCTCAGGGGCATGTGGCTCGGTCAATTGATTGTACACAGCGGCTAAAGGACTTTGCAGGTTGGGCGTCTTCAATCCTGACATCAAAGCTGCATTTGTGAGGTCAAGAGCAGCACTGACGTCTCCCACATGGACCTGCCGCCAAATCAACTTTCTACTCTTTTCTTAAGGCTCTACAGTAGAGTTTTCTTGACTGATCTAAAGCCTAAATCACGGCAACTTATTAGACGGAGAGAGTGCATATGTTGGAAAAACAACCGAACTTGTTCGTCTGAGACTCTGAGGGCTCATGAGCGTAGGGATATTATCTCCGTTGGATACCTTCAGAGTTGAAATCAGCGCCAGGCCTTCTCGCAAACTTCCTCACATCGCTCAATGTTCTAAAGCCAGTCCACGACCTTGGCGGCGACAATGACAATGATTCCAGCGACGAATACGACTTGTTTTCCCTGCAACAGATAGAAGCAGAGAAACTCAAACGACCTTTCGACGAGATTCTTTCAACACTTGCGCCAAGCCCTCCGAGTCCTCCTTTCACACTTGACAACTGGCTGAACCCTGAGTGGTTCTTTTTGATTGCCACTGCCGATGGTGATGGTGTTTCAATAAGGCCAAGGAGAGAGAGAGGAAAAGCATCCTTACTTACCTGACGGGGTAGTAGCAAGACATTTGTCAAGCCTCGACTTGGCCAAATGGGTACCAAAATGTTATTCACCGCGCGAGATCCAGATAATTACAAGGACAAAACCTGGCAACAATTCGCTTTTATCCACTCCATCCAAGCTACTCGCCGACAACGTTGTTTGCCATTTCAAAGCCTTTATGCGTGGCCCCAAAGCAGCTTTCGAAGAGCTCAATAGATATCGCAAAATAACCATTGGGTTAGCGGCCGGCGGAATCCCATCCGACTTGCGCATTTGTCGACTTCACGGCTTGGTATGCGATAACTCTGGGAAACACGTACGCATTGTCGGAATGCTACTAGTGTATATTGAGCCCAAGATCACTCCCGCACCCAGCGCACTGCAGAATGTGGCTAGGTCAGTCAACAAGGAGATTCGACGACGTTGGTCCCAAGAGCTGGAATCGACCATTCTCTGTCTTCACAGAGCTGGAATAGAGTGGGGGGATGCGAAACCAGATAATGTTCTGGTTGATGGTAATGACAATATATGGCTGATTGATTTTGGGGGCACCTAGACTCCCACATGGATCAGTCCCGAGAACTGTGAGTCGATGGATGGTGATCTTGAGGGCTTGTTGAACATCCAGCGCTGGCTTGGCACCATGTAATTGAGCAGACTCCAAAATACTTTCTTAGCCGATGTGCGTTTTAAACCGAACGTATCCTGGAGGGTCTGGACTTTTAGGCGTCCTATCTATTCGCAGACCGCATATCGGGTACCCGACCAGTACTTGGCTGCACTGATTTAATTATAGCCCTGATATTCCTGGTCGACAACAGTCGTCCAGGGGTTCTTGCACGGGAGAAGTCTATTCGTATTTATATGTCGACGGTTGGCCCGGGCAGCTTCCGGGCAGTCTTTGACTCTTTGGGCTTGTCAGGATCCATAACACTAGGACCCTTGTTGTGACCACATTCAAACTTGGTGGTAACCTTTTGGCACATTTTTAGGACAAAAATGGTTGAAATATCTTAGGTGGTGAAGGAATGGAGGTGAGTGAACTTGACACTAATTACACAGATCAAACTAAGGGGATCTCGGGATCTTGTATGAATTTGCGACTTGGGCACAGTTCAGAAATCAAACTTAGCAATACCTACCTGAAATGCCTGAATGAATGTTGCGGCTGAAGCCGAGAGCCAAACATGGCCAAAACAACGCACCACCACAGCACACTTTGCCAGGAAAAGATGAATTGTGTCCAATCAACTTTGAAAGTTGAACCAAGAGGAAGACTGTGTGATGTGACTGCTTGGTTGGCAAACCACGGGTCCAACCATGATTCCAAGACACAGGAGGCCTTATCATATCAAGTCAGGCGCCCGGAAAGACTGCGTTTTTGGGTTGTACTGCTCCCCGGGGTTGAGTTAACAATACAATTTTCAAAGTCGAGCAAATAAAATTCGCCACATGTTTGAGATGAGTGCATTTGTACGATTCTGACTCTACCATTCTGTTCCTCGGTTCGAGTCTTCGAGATTGGGAAACCCCCTGGCCGAGTCCCCGCTCTGTGCAATGTACTGTGAAAAATTCACTCGCCGACATCCCGCCAAGAGATCTCCAAGCATCCTGTGAGGTGGCCGACCTTTTTGTTTTTGGTTCCTTGACACGCCGGAGCAGAACACGCAAGGCTGCCGCGCACGAGCGCTCCTGTTCCAGATCTTGACTCTCTGGTCAGCTCTGATTTGATTGTCAGAGCCCTGCCCGAAATGTGGCGAGAAATCATTGAGGAGTCAGGCCCGGTGGAAGCACCCTCGCCTGACCAGATCAGGTACCGATTATAAGGCCGTCACTTGGCATTTCTTATATGTGACAGCCAGTAAGCAGAGGCTTGGCTGAGAGCATGAGAACGGAAACTTCCGTTTCTGGACGCGCGCCGTTATCAGATGTAGACAATGATAATTAAAATGAGCAAGTTTGGTCTTGAGGTTGTGGCATACTGGTAGTATTTGTGTTTTAGCTCAGTTAAGAGTCAGATTAAATAGCGGTTACTTTTGGCTATCCAGTGGTCATTTTGGACCCACCAAAGTACCAATATTAAACATATACATTCCGCTACCTATTTTCCACCACTACCACCGCTATGCTCATTACCAGATATTCAAAATTATTCATTAAAAACATGGTAATGGTGGTGTTGGTGCCAGTGCAGCCCTCTATTGTGGGAGATTAAAAGAGGGGTAAGGTGACTGCTGGATAGCCAAAAGTAACTGTTATTTGACTCTGTCCTGTTTTAATGCACCTGATCTCGATTGTATGTAAAACATTCAAATTTATTGTGCCTCATAATACATTAAAAGCTAGGCATATATGTTCACTAAATACGAACATCAAATCAAGCTCACTTATAGCCAGCTGCTTGTGTGCGGCCATGCCGAGATGCCTTTTTTGGTCAATGCCTATTCCAAAGTCCCGGTCCCTGCCATCCAAGATTCGGCCATCTCCAGGCCAAAGCGCTTTTCTGTGTGTCTATCTGCGGTGCAAAAGACGTAGTAAAACTTTCCATCCACGCCAAATGACCGAATTCACGGCCACGGGCAAAGACACTCCAATATTTTTTTCACAATATGAATTGTTCGTTGGGTTTGGGTACTACTCTTGGAATCACTCGAGTAGTTGCACTAAAGCGGTTTCATCCCCCGGAGTATAGCTGGCGAACCCGGGGCCAATCTCTGGGTCTTCATACGCAGATGTGGAAGAGTAACTATTCAACGCCCCAGATGTGTCCGCGGGTGGTTAGTGTTCAACTTGACCAAGTCGTTGAAGAGAGCTGTTTTCCAAACAACCCGGCAACGAAAACGTCGTTCCACGGAATTTTCGTCGTCGGTTTAGCGGCATTTCCTTTTTTTCCGGGATTTCAAATAAAACGTGCCAATGGTAAAATCAGCGTTGAAAGTACCGAGTGCGGGCTTCCGTCGTGTGGGCTTGAAAGCGGAGCAAAATGACCAGCAAATAGCCAAGAGTAACCGCTTGTGAACTTACCCCGTCTCAAAGTCTTCAGACAAAAGACCCGACGGGAACGCACCGAGAAGGGGTCCTTTATTGTTCATAGACCTTATCTACGCGTAGGGATTCGGGATGGAGACAAACAAATAGTGCAACTTGCTGTATCTAATTATTTTCTCTATCTTTTAACGTAACAAAGGAAGCTGTTTGGATCTGACGCACACCAACGTACACGTGCGGCCTAAACAATCGGTAGGAGAGCCATGTGTTCATTTGGGAAGCGCAATCTCGGCTACAGGTCATGACAGAGATTTTATGGGTGCTCACAACGCTGACTTGGCATTTCTGGTAATGTGATGCCAAGACGATAAGATCTATCTACTGCATCGCAATCTGTTCCAAAACAAAGAAAAAGGGGATTTGCGTGGGTCCATATGTGGCTTACGGGTAAGCCACCTGGATCCCTCGTGCACCCATATTACGGGGGTAACCCCCCCAAATGCGACAGCCATTGTTCCAACGATTATCCCCGCGCCCATGCGTCTCCGCACCGTGCCGTTCGCAAAACACCAAGTAATCCCAATAGTCATCGCACCGCCTAGTCGCTCCATTCTGAGCTTACACGCTTCCAAGGCCTGACTTCCGCAATCCCTGCTGGGGGGAAGTGGTGCGGCTTAAATGAATTTCAATTCAGTGTTCGTCTCGCAAGCGCGGTCACAGTCGACGACACGCTGACTTGTTCTGCCCACCCCCGCATCATGTCGGCGGCCTTGGCAGACTACGCTAGCGCTGGCGCCAGCCTACTGTCACACGTCTGGCGCCTCGCGCCGGGGAACCCGCCGCGGTACGTCTACAAGCCGCTGGATGAAGGCCGGTTCCGGCTTCTCCACCTCCTCGCGGGAGCGGCGGACGACAGCGTCATCCGCGTCAGGCTCGTCGACGAAGCCGTCGACGCCGCCCCCGAGTACCACGCCGTCTCGTACGTCTGGGGCAACGCGTGGCAGACGGTAGGGATCCTCTGCGAGGGCGCCGAGATCCGCGTCACCACGAATCTGTTCGACGCCCTCCGACGGTGGCGCTGCGCCGATGAGGACGTGGTGGTGTGGGCGGACGCCGTGTGCATCGACCAGCAAAATACGCTGGAGAAGACGCGGCAGATCATGCTGATGGAAAAGATCTACTCGCGTGCGGCGTCCGTCCTGGTCTGGCTCGGCAAAGACGACGCGGGCCTGGAAGGGATCGAGGCCCTCATCGACGCCGCTCTCAAGGTCATCCCAGAGGCCGTGGACGACCCCGTGCGGAACAGGGAGAGCGCTGCGACTCTGGCCGCCAGCATCGAGGCGACGGCAGTCCTCGACTGGGCCCCGCTGCGGTCGCTGCTGGGCCACGCCTGGTTCGAGCGCAAGTGGATTTTCCAGGAGGCCATCCTTAACGACCAGACCTGGCTTCATTGCGGCCGGTTCCGGCTGCCCTTCGGGTCCGTTTCGGAGCTCGGTCTACGCATGGCGACGTTCAGCATCAACGGTCTTCCCATCGACACCTCCACCGAGGACACCAGCGTCAGATCCTACCAGCTCCGCCTACATAACCTCGCTATCATGCGCGCGAGCCACTGGTTCCGCGGCAAACAGCCCATCACTCTCATGGACGCCGTCAAGGCCACGCGCTGTTTCCAGTGCACCGACGTACGGGACCACATCCTTGCCATCCAAGGCCATGCCACCGACGTCGAGCGCGGTAGCATCATGTCACGCGACGACTGGTACTCGCTCCCGGTTCAGGAGTGCTACCTCCGCTTCACTAAAGCCCAGCTCCTTGAGAAACGCAGCTTGACTGTACTGGCGTCCGCCCCTCAAAAAGTCATCGCAGATGCTATGTCCCCCTGGTGGTGCCGCCCGTACATCCGCTGGCAGAGGCGCCGGCTCCCTGGTCTCCCCTCCTGGGTACCCGACTTCCGTCTCCAGGAGCTCGACACCCTGCAGACTTACACCTTCCGTCACGGGGATTTCTCGGCCGGCGGGGCCGAGGGCGGCACGATCGAGATCATCAACGACAAGGTCCTCCGCTGCAGCGGGCTCATGGTGGACGTGGTTGAGGACCGCGGCGTCTTCTATTTTGACCTGCCGCTCCCACCGAAACCCGCGCGGGTCCCGCACCCGCTAGATAAATTGAACGCCTTGGGGGCTCGGAATCTTCTCCGGTTACTCAACTATTATAGGGCGTGCGTGCGCTTGTCGTCACCTTCAGGCTCGCAGGACATACGGGACCTGTCTCCGGAGCGGCTCTCTGCCTTGTGGAAGGCCATGACGGGCGAGCGGGCCCACATGAGCGATCGCGTTGACGTCGACTGGTCGGAGCAGTTCAAGGCCTTTTTCACCGGGTTTGACACATGGCTTACCTCAGAGGATCCGGAAGAGGCGGAGAGAGCGCGGTTGAGCTTCGTGACCTCAGGCATGGCGATCGAGCAAAGTATTGTAGGGTTTGGGATAGGGCGGCGATTGTTCCCCACGGCCGAGGGCAGGCTCTGCATGGCACCGGTGGAGGCAAGGGCGGGCGACGTGGTTTGCGTCCTCCTCGGGTGCGAGGTTCCCCTTGTCATTCGACCTACGGGGCAGGGCATGTACGAGTTGATCGGAGAGGCGTACGTCAGTGGTATCATGGATGGGGAGGCTCTCTCTGGAGAGTACGATCAAATGGAGATCATGCTGGAATGATGCAGGGCAACTTCGATTAGAGGCTAAGCCACCAACTCCAACTCACTCAAAAAGCAGAATATAGTCACAATGACGTCCAGGGAGGTGAGGCGATTTCTACCAGCCAGCCAGCAACGACTGGCCGTCTGCCCGTTGCATGAAGCTATTCCCAATGCCCAAAGACATTATATTAGGCGATCGCCGGGCCGGAAATGTAAAGTTTAATTAGTTTGGTCAAGTTATATAACCTCCTTAACCGATAACTTACTGCTTTTTATTTTGTAACCACACTTTGTGTGTGACTTGGCCGAAAACTCCGCCAGGAAGGAAAAAAAAAAAAAAAAAAAAAAAAGGAAAAAAAGAAGTACCCAATGCAGACACCCGCTGCGTGGACGAGCAATCTGATAAAAGTGTAACAAAAGTGGTCGTTGGATAGCGAAAACTAACCGCATGATAATTGCGCTCTTGTCAAAGCCTTCGAAAAAGGACCGTCCATTAGACTACTGTTGAAAGTCGGAGGCGGAATGGGGGAACTCGGCAAAATATCTCACGCCCAAAAGCGGACGGAGTTGTGTGGGCGCCCCGATCGGGCAAGTCCGCTCATGTCAGGGAGTCATTGCCAAGATGCCAAGAACGTCACAGCAAAAGAAGCCGGAAAGCATTTCTCTGGGGTAAGCCTTAAAAGCGAACATAGCGACCGCCACCGAGCTTATCCAACGTGCGTGAACACCTTATACATGCCTAACGGTATGCTTGACTCGATCAAACTGCGATTTGAATTTTTTTTTTTTTTTTTTTTTCGAATGTTCGGTATGAGGTTTGGTCTTTGACGCGAATTGGTTCATGCGCTTGCTTTCTCAAAACATCCCCGAACCATGTCGTGCTCTTCCTCTTGAATCGGGTATTCTTGCCTTAAACGGTTGCTGCTGTCGCTTTCGTGTCCGCGGAGCAGTTGCACAACCAGGTAGGCCCCTGTCGAGTTTTCCTGGACCCAGTTTCTCAATGGATTGGCTGCCTCTCAGTCCAACTGACGAAAAGAAGAAAAAGAAAGAGAACCAAAATGGACGAGCGAGATGATCAAGACGGCCACTGATTGGTAAAATGAAATATATAACAAATAAATTTGACTATGCCACGCTGATTGATCATGTCGCCAGTCTAAATGAATAAAATTATTACAAAAGTGTTCTTTTCTTTTCCTTTGATTTTTGATTTTCGCTCTCATCTTCTATTCTCCTCTCTGCTCACACCGCCACCTCCATGCAAACGCCCTCCTGGGCAAACAGCTGCCTGAGGTGCTCAAAGTCGGCTCGCGTCTTCTCCTCCATCTCCCGCTGCCCGATGGCCTCTGCGCTCTTGCCGTCCGACAGGGCCGCCATCTCTCGCCGCACGAAGCGGAACTTTTCCAGCTTGGGCAGCCGCTGCGCCCCGCAGTCCTTTGCAAAGTCGAGCAGGACCCCCCTGAGCGCCTCGCGGTACGCACTCAAGACGCTAGCGTCCCCACCCCGCAGGGGGCACACGGGATCTCCGTACGTCCACTGCTCGAGGATCTGCAGCCTCCGCAGGCTGCTGCCGGATTTTGGTCGGCTGTGCTGCCAGGGCCCGTTTGCGTGATGGCAGGAGCTGCTGACGCTGCTGCTGCTGCTACTACTACCACTGCTGCTGCCGTCGTCTTCCTGAGGCAAGAGATCGGCGAGCGGTCCTTGTGTTCTGAGTTTGTCTGATGTTCCGAAAAGCGCAAAGAGCTCGATGGTCAGGTCCTCCAGCTTGTGCATCTTGGGTAGGCAATGCAGTCTCTTTTCGGGCCCGTAGCTCGTGGTTAACGTTTCGTTTCCCATTGTTCTAAAGTCGAGCTGCTTGAGCGTGTCTGCCCGCTTCAACAGCGCCGAGTTGAACTCGTCGTCTTCGATATCCGCTTTGGCCATATCCAAAGCGGCCGGCCGTATCGTCAACCGTTCTAGGTTTGGGTAGTCGCATATCGTGCTGACCGTGTCTGGCTCTAGAATCCCCGCAACTTTGACGTTTTTCGTTTGTATCGGCAGCCTGTCCCATCCTCCGCTCTCCTTGAAGCCTTCAACTGTAGTAATATTTGGTGCGCTAAACAGCCCCGGACATGCGTCCAGGCGCACGCCGCGGCAGGGCTCCTCGTCGTCTCCAATCTCGTCATCCCAGCCGTAGTACATAAACATGCGCATGTCGGGCTGAACCTTGACCGTGGTCAGGTTCTGCAGCACGTTTGCGCCGACGACGTCGTCTCGCATCGCCCGGTCGATGATGCCACTTGTCACGGTGCACTTGATCTGGTCCACTTTGGTCGGTACCGTCGCGCATCGCGGCATCTGAAACGCCACCGAGTCTAGCTTCGGCGCCAGGCACAGGATGGCGGCGAATATGCGCTCCCCTAGCCCGTCCAGTTCCGCCCGGTCCGGCATTCGCGTCGTCTCGGCGAGGTAGGAAGTTTCGTATTCGTCTTCGGCTTCGTCCCCTGTGGAAATCGGCGTGTTATCCTCATCCTGCGCCTCCTCCTCCCTGCCCTTCCGGATCTTCCGTATCCTGACTGGCAGGTCCGCCAGCTCCAGCACCCTCACGTCCGCCCTCGTCCGAACCCGTATCCCAAGGCACTCTGAGTTCCACAGTCGCCGCACCGCCTCCAGCTCTTGCGCCGTGACCTTGGCCCCCTTGAGGCTGACGAGGCACGCCATGTGCCGTATCCTAGGCCTCAGGCTGGGGTTCGCCAGCAGGCTTCTCAGCAGCAGCAGGAGCGGCGGGAGCTTCCTGTCGGATTTTTCCTGGCCGGGACCGTGCGTGATGACAACCTCGTACAAAAACGGGACGGCGGCGTGCCACAGCTTGCGCGAGACGAGACACAAGCGGCGCAGCTCCCGCCTGTTTTCGAGAAACTCTGGGCTCAGCACCGGATCGCCGGCCTCGTAGGGCGAGAGCGAGAAGCACCCGACGATCATGCGGAGGATCTCGCATGGCATCGACTCGAGGTTTAACCTCCCCGACGCCCCGAGCTGCATGGTGGGCGGGATTGGGCGTCGGTTGGCAGCGGAGGTAGGTGCGTGGGAAGGGATGGGATGTGTGGTGATGGTGGTGCGGTTGGGTAATATGTTTGGAGTTGAGCTTCTGTGGCGAAAATGTCTGTCTGTGCACCTTGTCTGTCTGTCTGTATGGTTTTGTTCTCCCCCCCTTTGTCTCTCAGCTATCCAAGTGGAGTATAGTATCTATGACGAAAGGGCGAGTTCTGGCAAAGGAAACCGCAAAAGCTTTTACAAAACATCAAAGCCTTTTTGAAGATTGTCGTCAAGAAAAAAAAAGTTTAATCGCAGTAAGCAAAGTACTATAATGGCGATTTTTTGGTAACCGTATGTGAGATTTTGATTTGATCTGCAGATTTGTTGCTGAGGAGAAAGGGAAGAGGGTGTAAAGTTTGTCGATGTTTCCCTCCACCTGGTAACCTCAAACCGACCCCATGGAACCTCCGTCTCAATTGGAGGGGTGCTGAGCGACTCAGGTCAGATGTAATTGAACCAAAGGGAAAGGGGGGGCAACAGGCAAATAATGAGAGGATGGGAAGGGGAAAAAAAAAAGGGTGGAGGGAGTGATTTAACGTTTCGCCTGAAGTTTAAAACGCCGCACGTGCTCCGAACCTGTGCGGCCGCTTTCTCTTGTTACATTTCGTCACCAAGTGGGTGAGTAAATGCCTTGACTCGGTATTCCATCTCGCAGCTCTTTCTCTCTCTCTCTCTTTTTTTTCTCTGGTCGCCCAGTGAATTGGGAATAGCCTGGGTGCTTTTTTTTTGGGGGGGAGTGGGAATTTTCTTTTCCCCCGTTTCTTGGTAAACTACCCCTTCAAGCCCCCTTCCTTCCTTTAGTACAGCACCAAGGCCTGGCTGGCGGTAAAGAAAAAAATAAAATACGGCCTTGGTAAAATCGGAAATCGGGTTGCTTGGGATGCATATACCACTACCAAAAAAAAAAAAAAAAAAAAAAAAAAAAAAAGGCTGCTAGGTCTAGGTAGGTCTAGGTCGCTTGGGTCCAGGTCTGGGTCTAGTCGCCTTTTGCCCGCCGAGACGGGTATGGGATAGGACCGAATCTAGAAGCGACTCGTCGTTGACTTACGTGTACCATCAACTTGTCGCCTCACCGAGCTATTTCTAGTCTCTGGGCGTCCTGGAAATATGTTGCATTGCATTGCTGAGCGAGCGCAGGCTGCTGACTTTGGCTCTTGCATCGGTACTGCCGGGTGTCTTACGTTGCCCAGTTTAAGCTCGATTTGATTGATGGTGCCTCTCTCTGTTCAGGGACGTTACCAGTGGAAGGTGGGGACGGAACTGGTCCCTCAGTTACAGTACAGTAAGTAAAGTACATGCAACCCCCAAAGACCTGGCACCTACAGTACTCGCAATTGCGAAAAGCCAAGATGCAAAGGCGAAAAAGAAAAAGAAAGCCAAAACAAAAAAGCAGAATCCATCCCATGTCCATGTAAGCTTCCTTGTTGATCCATTTTAAATAAAATAAAAATAAAATAAAAAAAACTTCGTTTTTCTTTGCAAGGCACACGTTCACAACATGCCAAGTTGGCATTTCAACACCTCAGCCCTTTCTAAAACAAGCCCTCTTTGGACGAGTTGGCATCAGAAATTCGGCTTGTATCCAGTATGGGAACTGACATCGTGAACCCAGGTTATCCTCGACATCACACTGTCTGGTCGGCATCTCCGATGGTTCCGTCGTTGCTACATCGGGTAGGTCTCATCTGTTATAGACACTGTATAAGCTACTATAGACATGCTAGGTATGTGCCTCTTCTATATTATTTATATCCAAACGACCCCACGCCCTGAGTCGAGAAGTACCGGTCGCGACGACAGTACGGTACATTCCGCATCCATCCCAGCGATTGGGAAATGTTGTCTTACAAAGCACCGAAAATCCCTCTCTCTCTCCTCTCAAGCCATAAACTTTATCCAGATTACTGCAGAGTACTTACCTTGACTAGTCTAGTTTCCAGGTCCCTTCGTACAGACAGACTTTGGGGGGTATTTTCGGTACCAAAATATATCTGACCAGTAGAATCGGATTGCATCAACACAACGACCCGCTTTGTTCGTATGCTTTTCACAAACCCCCAGAATCTGTTGGTTCTAGAAGTGCTTGGGCCGGGATTGGGAAGCTCCCCCAAATTCGGCCCCTGCATCGTTCCGCCATGAGTTCACGCAACGGCGCAAGCGAGGGAAACTAGAAAATCATCATTTCCCAAGGGTGGTTTTCTTTTCCCAGAAGCGGGACATGGGAGTAGACTTGAGTCGCTTACTGGGCTCAGATAGCGCTGAATGTAACCTGACTCCAAAATGCGGTATTCCATTTGTCAGAGCAAGAAAAAGAAAAAAAAGAGAAAAAAGAGAGAAAAAAAAAAGGAAGGGCGATTGGCGCTTGACTGCGATCCCGCGTGCACATCATCACTCCCGGGATGTTCCAGAATGCCAAGGTCGACCGGCTCCAGGTCTAGGATAGGGTTTTCTTGGCGATAGTTCCGTTACCTCCTGCAAGGTAGTAAACTACTGTAGACTAGTAAAACCTCATGACGAGCTGGCAACTGATAAAAATAATAGGGCTGTTCCATTCCATTTTGCCACCCTTGCTGATGTGCCGGCAGACGACTTTTGATAATAACATGACAATGTTGTCTGAATCTCATATCCAAAAAAACTGCTCTCAACATCTTGACAAAATGTTGCCTCCTCGGCTCGAATTGCAGCCAAGTCGGCATAGAGATGTGCTTGGTCAGCCAGTCTCAACTAGGAGGCATCTTTTGTGGATAACATGTCGATTCCAACCAATGACTGCTCCCCACAAACAAATATCTTTGATGGAAGTTCCCTGGAGGCAAGCCGTTCCGACCATGCAGCTGTCCAAGAATTCACAACAAGAAACTAAGCAGGAAGATCTCAATCTCTGCATACACACGTGGTTTCTTCATATCGCGGCAAGCTCATTTTCCCACCTCCAAGTAGCGTAGCAATATAGCTCTGTACTCCATCGGCAGATAGCTCATGGCGGCGGCCCCCCCACTTGTCTGGCACGCAAAACACTGACCAGGTGGGTTTAACATGTTCGACGATAACCCGAAAGCCCACTCGCCAATTACTCAACAGCCCCCCTATACTATGGTGGTAAGCTTAAGATAACGCAATGACGTTTTTCCCATGGAGGACCCTGCGGTTGCCACCTATCTGATCCGTCGGGATCTTGGCATTGTGGCTCCTCGAACTGCCTGTTCCGGGTTCATGGGAACGCTCCCTGTGCTTTTTTTTT